>NW_026693184.1:0-292047 GCF_021218885.2 Marmota monax
GGATTATTGGAGCCAGGGAGGTGACATCCAGCGATGGGTTGGGCCTGAGTTCCATTCCTGTGTCCCATCTGACCCACACTTGAGGGGAAACTCTGACTTCTGATTGGCTGGGCCTGTGTCTCATGCCATCTTAGTGGCTAGGAGTGAAGTCAACCCATCTGAACCATGTGGACCAATGTGTGAGGCACTTGTGAAAAGTCTCCAGATAGAAAACCAAAATGATTTCAACACCCAGAAGCCCCTCAGGCCCTCAGGCTGGGGTGACTCTGCTGCCAAGATAGATGAGCGGTTCTCCCTTGTCATTCTCCACGTGGTTGAAATCATGAGCACCTGGTTTTGGTTCCAGGATCCTTTTGTTCACCCTTATGTCTGTGAGATTCATTTACATTATGGCATTGTGTGTGCCTTTGCAGATTATTCATCCTCCCTGTGATATAACATTATACTTGGAAAGAATAACCGCAGTTTATTTCCCCACCCGACTGCTGATGTGAGTTTGTCAGCCTGTCCCAAGCAGTGATGTCACAGTCACTCTCACGTGTCTCTGGGCCCATCTGTTGAGGAGTGGATGTGTTGGTGCAGGGCACAGGTGTGTTCACCTTTCATAGATTCTGCCAGAGAGTTTTCCAAGGTGGTTATATCAGTTTGCATTCTTGTACAGTTCTGATGTCCCTGAATTTGCTGACATCTGTGAGAGGGAGAGTGATGGGTCTGGGCTTTGTCCAGAGCAGAGGGTTGAGGCTTTTTGGCTGATGAACTCTGAGTCCTGGGAACAGAGAGAGGGAAGGAGATCTGGCTTTTTCCTGTCCTGTCTCCTGTTCACTGTCTATCCTGCACAAGCCTTCATGGGTCTTCCACTTTTTCACTTTCTGTGGAATTATTTCCCTGCCACCTAGCTGGGGAAGTATGGTTGAAGACTTCACTTCCAGTGTGCTGAGGGCAGGGGAGCAGGAGTGCATTTTCTCAGAACCCAGGCCTTTTGTTCAGAGCTCCTGGTAGGGCTTCCCTTGTGTGCTCATCTTGGCCTCACCAGATTAGTTGACCCAGTGTGTCCCACTGACTTCCCCACTTGGCCAAAGAACTTATGGCATCATAGACATATTCTCCAGGATTCCTGATCATCCCCCAGGTTTTGAATAATAAAGGAAGGGTTTGGCCTGGCCATTCTAAGAAAGAGGAACCTCAAATAGGATGTGGTTTCACAATCCAAGGAATCATCTGCCAGCAGCAGTGCCCTGGGATGACAAGGCAATGTGTGAATCACACTGCTCCAAGCCACTTGCGCATCCCACTAAGGATGCCTGGCCCCAGCTGGCACTGCCATCAGAGAATATCACTCTTAAATTAAACATGTCTATAGCTGGGTACCACTACACATGCTTGTCATCCCCACTACTCAGGAGGCTGAGGCAGGAGGATCGCAAGATTGCATTCAACCTTGGCAACATAGTGAAGCACTCTCTCAAAACAAACGAAAACTAAATGTCCTTTCAACTACTTTCAAAAGTCATTTAAATACAGGAGACTGTGATGTTACAGTAGGTAGGGGAGTTTCATGGGATTGCTTTCCTTTTTTTGTAGTGCTGGGGATGGAACCCAGGGTCTTGTGCATGCTAATTATCTCTAATACTGAGTGACCTCCTCCAAAACATTGATATATTTTATTGCATTAATAATAAAAACTTCTCTTCACCAAAAAGTGATCATATACAAAGAGAAAAGATGACTCAGAGTACGAAGAAAACATTTCCACTTCATTTAATCCACAAAGGAATAGAATGTAGAATATATAGATTCTATAAACTAACAAGAATAAGATAAGTAACCCCACAGGACACATGCCAAGGTTATAAGTAGGCTTTCTGCAGAAGCTAAACATTTTGTGAATTATCAGCGAAAAGCAATTTAAGCAAAGTAAGCCAATTTCATACACATCAGATTGGCAAAAATGAGTAAGTTTGACAATAGCAAATGCTGAGGGTAATTTGGAGATCAAGCATGAGCTCACGATGGGCAGCACCACCTTGAGGAAAACATGGGGGTACTTGAGCAAGTGAATGATGGATTTATACCTATCATAGGTTTCACTATATGGGACTCTTGGTCACTTGACATGTAGATAGTGCACAGTTGAGGAATGAACTTCAAAACATTCTGTTTGTTTGGGAGGCAGCTCAGTAGTAGAGCAATTGTTTCACACGCAAAAAGCCCTGGGTGCCATCCTCAGAATTGCACCTCCACCCCCCCCCCAAAAAAAAAGACCTACAGTTTATTTAATTTACATTAATTGAAATTTAGAAATTGATACCTGGTCTTTATCAGAAAAGCTTTATTTGTTTGGAAAAAATTGGGTTGGTGAATATTTTTAACCTGTAAATAGTGTGAAAATTTTGAGTAGACAAAATAGTTTTTGTGGTATTTGTTTAGGTTGGGCTGGGGATAGAACCCAGGGCCTTGAACATGTTAGGTAAGTGCTCTGGCACTGAGCTAAACCACCATCCAAGGCCAGTTATTTCTGATTAAAATCTGAAAGGGAAATGGCAGAAAACAAAAAGAAAAAGAAAAACTGGCAATGAAATAAGCATAAACTATACAAAAGATTTCAAAGGCTCAATACTAAAAATAGTTGGAATATCTCTAGTATTTTTTCCTGTGTTGATTTCATGTCAACATGATGATAATTTGGATACATTGGACTAAATAAAATGCATTCTGTCCTTAATTTTACCTGTATTTTCCCTTTTAATTTGAATATTTGTCCTTGACATCAAACATGAGGTTCACTTACTGCTCTTGGACCAGCCTCCTCTCTGCTCCCAGGTGCAGGCTAGGAACCCAGTATAGGAATATACATTGTAGCATTTTTTTGTAACAACTAAAGAAAATAGAAACAAACCTTCACAATTTATCACCATGATCAGGGCAAATATATGGTGCTTTCTTTATACAGTGAAATACCTTGCAGGAGTTAAAATGAATGTACTACTGCTACATGTATTCATCCACGTGGATGGATCTAAGGAACATAAATTGAGTGGCCAAAGCAGGTTGCAGAAGATTCACTAGTTTAGGAAGGTTGAAGGCATTCAAAAATATTAGGACTTCTTTGTGGATACAAATTAGTAGTAAAAACACTGATGGAGGCTATAGATAAACAGATTCCAGATGGTGGTGACCTGGAGGGGAAGCTGGGGGTGAGGGAAATGAGGGGCTGACCTGGTTCTGGAGTGTATGGAATACAAAATTTCTCTGTAATGTTTTGTTATGTATGTGGTGGGGGCAGGTTGGGGGCTCAGTTCAATCAATATATCTCACCAAATCTTACACACACACACACACACACACACACACACACAAATACACACACACTGGGGTGCACACCGGTTACTCCAATTGCTTAGGAAGCGGAGACAGGAGGATTTCAAGTTCAAAGAGAGTTTCAGAAACTTATCAAGGCCCTAAATACCTCATGGAAACCTTGTGTCTAAATAAATACAAACATAGGCTGGGGATGGGGCTCAGTAGTTTCATTCCCCTGGGTTCTATCCCGGTGGAGGAAAAAATCAATAAAAAGGATGGGGGATGTAGTTCAGTGTTAGAGTGTCCCTGGTTTAAATTCCCAGTGCAAAAAATAAAAATACAAATTTTGTCCAGTTATAGCCTTTGGCCTTTCGCGAATCCTGAGTTGTACACCCAGGCACACTGCCATCTCTCCTTGCTAGCTGGTGGCCATGATGGTAGCGTCTCCCTGATGCATACTTTCCAGAGGAAAATTATTTGGTCTATGGGCCCACGGTGAGGGAGGCAGATGTGTCCACCAGGGTGAGAGGCAGCCGAGTGCAGACAGTTATCTGGGGCAGTAGGAGCAGCAGCTACCTGGGCAGTGGGGGCCCTGTGGGAGGAGAACACCATGGGCCCACCTGAGAGCCCTCAGCCCTGAGCTTCACACTGCCCAAGGCACCCATACACTATTCTCAAAGGACTCTCTGCCTTTGCTTCCTTTACATGTCGAGTAGCCACAGAGAAATAACAAAGCAGAATGCCCCTGGGGATTGACTGTCCTATGGAATTCTGGACCGAGGAGGAGAAGAATCAGAGTGTGGTGGTTGACTTCCTTCTGCCGACAGGGATCTACCTGAGCTTCCCTGTGTCCCGCAATGCCAACCTCAGCACCATCAAGCAGGTATTGCCTGGTCTCCTGTGAGCCCTGGGAGCTCAGAAAGACAGAGGCATTGTTCCTCACACTTGAGAACCTCAGATGTAAATTTTGAAAGATATACAATGTCAAAAACTTGTATAAAATGTGTGGTTAACCTCCACTTACTATCCGAATTCAGCTTACCCTATGGCAATGTGTTCCACTCCCTAGTTACCAGAGGGCCAGCTACTAGCCTCAGTTGCCCTTAAGCCTCCAGTGCTGGAATGGAACTTTGAAAGTTTGACTCACATTATGCTGTCTGTCACTTTAGTGACCACAGTCTGCTCCCAGCCACATAAGGGCCTTGCAGGAATTTGTCTTTAAAACTGTTGCCAACATAGTGCCCATCATCCTTGGAAAGGGTCCTCAGGTTCATTGAATAAATTTCAGGATGAATTACTGAGTCAAAGCAATGAACATCTGCTTTGGTAGATGCTGTCCTGTGGCTTTCAATGGGGTTGTGCCACTTACAAACTTGGGTTTAATGGGTCATGCCTTGGACTGCCCGAGGGCAAGAATTTATTTCACAATTTTAAAAGCTATTATTGAGAACAGGAAAAAAAAATGATAGAAGCAATGGACCACACTTGAGGGATTTTTTTAATGTCCTGGAAGATTTCTCTCTGCCTTCCTTCCATCCTTTCTTAAATTTTTCTACTTCAAAAGTAGCTGGGTGTGTCCCCAAATGTTCTGGTGGCTGAGACAGGAGGATTGCAAGTTCAAAGCCAGCCTCAACAACGCAGTGAGATTCGAAGCAATTAAGTGAGACCCTGTCACTAAATAAAATAGGCAAAAGGGCTGAGGGTATGGCTCTGTAGTTGAGTGTCCCTGAATTCAATAATAATAATGGCCCATAAAATTTTGGAAAATAAGAATGAGAAGGAAGAGACCTGCCTGTGATCCTGCCATAGAAGACAGTCACAGGCACTACCTTAGCCATTTCCTGTTATCTAACTACATTCTAACTAAATTCTGATTATGAACTTTCATGACTTGTTTTTCTGAGTGACCACAGTAACATCTTGTTCATATTCTAGTTCCTGTAAACATCATTATATGGTTCACTTGATGTGCTTACAGAACTTCAAACAATGTGCCTAAAGTTGAAACACTACAGTAGCAGACTTGTCCCTGGGGTCCCATCTCTCACTTCATTGTGGTTTTGATTTCTTCATATTTTTATTGATATGAAGCTTTGTGGGCTATGTGTTATGTGTCACAGTGGTTCAGCTCTGCCACGGCTCAAGGCCACCATCAACTTGGTGGGGTGAAAGCAGCCCTAGATAATGTGTCTAAGGTGGGAGTGGCTGCTCAGTCCCCAATCTCCACACATCAAGTCTTTCTTCACAGAGCACAGGGACAGGAAGCTTGCTGACTAGCTGGTTGGTCCCAAGGGCCAAAGGGGTCCTAGGAAGTGATGCTTGGGGTCTCCCTTTGCCCTCTATGTGGCTCATGCAGAGTGGGATCCCCAGATTAGAGGCCTCTGCCTGCCTCCCAGCAGCTGTCATGGCCAGCAAGGCTGACCATAACCATTCCTCCCAGATGCTGTGGCACGAAGCCCAGAATGAGCCCCTCTTCCACATGCTCAGTGACCCCAAGGCCTACGTGTTCACCTGTGTCAACCAGACCGCAGAGCAGCAGGAGCTAGAGGATGAGCAGCAGTGGCTCTGTGATGTCCGGCCCTTCCTGCCCATGCTGCGCCTGGTGACTCGCCAGGGTGACCGCATGGAGAAGCTCATCAACTCACAGATCAGCCTCCTCATCGCCAAAGGTAGGGCTCGCAGATCAGCCCCCGCCTCGGCAAGGTAGGGCACACCTGGGTGGCTGGTGCCACATGCACCTGCACTGAGCCTGCTCCTGCCCTACAGGACTCCACGAGTTCGACTGCCTGCAAGACCCAGAAGTGAATGACTTCCGCACTAAGATGTGCCAGTTCAGCGAGGAGGCGGCTGCCCACCGGCAGGAGCTGGGCTGGGAGGCCTGGCTGCAATACAGTTTTCCCCTTCAGCTGGAGCCCTCCACCAGGAGCTGGGGGGACAGCAACACCTCTCAGATCTCCAACCCAGACCTGCTGGTCAATGTCAAATTTGAGGGCAGCAGGGTGAGCCCATAGCCCATGTCCTAGGGAGGCTGCCCCACCTGCGGCACATGGGCTGCTGTGCCCATGGGGACCTTCCACTGATAAAACACTCCAGTGTCCCAGGCCCCCAAATTTCTCTTCTCTAACTGGCATCACATGGCATTTGCCAGGTATGCAGGCATGCAAGGGGTGTAGTCAAGCATCCCACCAGGTAAGCTCACCAAGGCTGAATTGGTCCCTTAATTCACTGGACAAGTATTTCCTGGGTGTCTGCTGTTACTTTCACCGGTGAATGACCCAGGCCCTGCCCTTGTGGGGCTCACACTTGGGGATACACAATAAAGGCAGGCAGGTGGCCTTGCCCCTTTTCCCCAGAAGCCCATGGGCCTGAGAGCAGCATGCCAACCCTCCCTCCTCCCCACAGGAGAGCTTCACCATCCATGTGTCCACCAAGGATGTGCCCCTAGCGCTGATGGCCTGCGCCCTCCAGAAGAAGGCCAAGGTGTACCAACACCTCACAATGGAGCAGCCTGAGGACTATGTGCTGCAGGTGAATGGGCAGCATGAGTACCTCTATGGCAGCTACCTGCTCTGTCAGTTCAAGGTGAGGCCTGCAAGGAGCCCTCTGCACTCTGGGATCCCTACCACTCTAGAAGGGGCCAGCATAGGAGTGGCAGAGCTAGACTGTGGGTCTCTCTTGGTTCCACTGAATTGATATGCCACCCATTGACAGTTCAACCTTACACTCTCATCTCAGTACATATGCCACTGCCTGCACAGTGGACTGACCCCCCACCTGACCATGGTGCACTCCTCCTCCATCATTGCCATGCAGGATGAGCAGAGCAAACTGGCCCCTCAGGTCCAGAAACCACACACCAAACCGCCCCCCATTCCCATGAAGAAGGTGAGATGGTGTCCTCCCCTTTCTTACCCTCTTTCTCTTCCTCCCTCCTTTTGGCCAATCCTAGAGCCTCTTGGGCAGCACCAGGGCTAGGCGTTGATCCAGGGGACTTTGGATGGTGCAGTCCTTTTGGAGAGTCAGTGCCTTGAGCTGACACCCAAGGTGGGGTCCTGTCTGAGCTACTGCGATCCCAGATTGCCTACTTCTCTGCAGATCTCAGGGGGGCTGGGGCCCCTGGGCCCCTGTGTGGCAGATTGTTAAAGGATGGTATTGGTGACAAGTTTCTGAACCTTGCCACAAAGTTGTGACCCTCTCCCCCTCTTCCCAGCCTTTCAGCAGCCAGCTCCTCTCCTCTCTAGCCCTCCTCTGTGTCCCTGTGGTCGCTGGGGCAGCCTTTCTGCATTGAGCTGATCCAGGGCAGCAAAATCAATGCTGATGAGCAGATGAAGGTAGGGGCTCGGGTACCAGGTGAGGGGACAGGTGGGTTTTTTTGCACAAACAGGGTGTGCTGTGGCCTGGAGGGGCAGCAGAGAAAGAAGAGTGGGAGGGTGTCACACAAAAGTCACCTGGACACATTACTCATTATCTCTGCCTGGATTGGCTGTAAGCCACATCCAAACAATAAGAGGGGAGGGGAGCAGGCCATCAGGCCAGGGAGGCCAATTAATGGAAACCTGTGCCAAGCAACTTGTGGGTATTTGACTTTGGTGGAGCTTGTGGAATCAGGCACAGCCCATTGAAGTAGGAGGCACAGTCAGAGGTGTGTAAGGCACCATAGAAGCTGGCTGCAGCTGGGCTGAGGTGCTTCCAGGGGTTACCCACCCAGGGGTGCCCAGAGTCTGGGGGACACTGCACATGGTTCCCCCTGGAAGCTGAGCCCCCGTGGGCTTGGGGAACAGTGCCCTGTTGTCTCTTCAAAAAGCACTTTCATGGCTCCTCTGCACTCAGAACCACCTGCAGAGGTGGATTTATTGTCCCACTTCTGGGAGGTGATGCCTGTCTGGGTCCACAGAGCATAGCATGTCTTGTCTGGGTCTCTTTTTTTGGCATTACTTTACAATCTGGGAAGGGGGTGTGTCTGCAGGAGTCACGGAGGATTGGGTGGGAGCAGCTCTGGGGATGGGCTGGCAGGTTGGAACTGGAACAGGTTCACTGGAGACTGGTCAGGCAGTCTTATGAGCCACATGGGGCTCAGAAGATGCTAGGCATGAAGGTAGCCAGAGCTGTTAGAAGCAGAAGGGACCCTGGAACTTCTGAACTCTGATGAGGAAACTGAGGTTCTGAGTTGACCCACAGAGTCAAGTGTACTGAGACTGGCTTGCCCCAGTACAGCCTGGGGTACCAATGCCCCAAGACACCTGTACCACTGAACTGCTAGCCTACACTCTGCTGGACCACTCTCAATGCAAGAAGTAGATTTGGACCCCTGTGTAAATGGGGACCTTCAAGGAGAGGATTGGAACTTTAGATGGGGTGGTGCCTTCGCTCCCTCACTCATGCCCTGTACCCCTTCCCCAGCTGGTGGTGCAGGCCGGGCTCTTCCATGGTAATGAGATGCTGTGCAAGACGATGTCCAGCTTGGAGGTGAGCATGTGCTCAGAGCCCATGTGGAAGCAGCATCTGGAGTTTGACACCAACATCTGTGACCTGCCGCGCATGGCCCGGCTCTGCTTTGCACTCTATGCAGTGATGGAGAAGGCCAAGAAGGCGTGCTCCAGCAAGAAAAAGTCCAAGAAGGTGGTAGGTTGGGCTGACTGGGAGAGGCCCAGGCCTCAGACACCCAGTGAAACCCATTACTGGGGCCTCTTGCCATCCTGCTCCCACAGGCAGGCACCCTGAGGACAGGGGTCCTGGGAGAGCCTGGGGACCCCAGTCTCTCTGCCCTCCCTAGTCTGGCTCCTTAGTCTGGCTTCCTGTGCTGCCTGAGTAACAGCTCATGAGTTGCCTGACTTGAAATATCTAGCCCAGACCTGTGGTCCTTAGGGGTCCTGGAGGCAGCTCCCTTGGTGGAAGGACAGTGTTCTCTGGGGGACAGAAATGATGAGTTAGTGGCTGCCTGGGGAGAGTGTGGCTGGGCCCCAAATCACTAGACCCAGGATGTGACTTGCCCCTTGACCTGGGCCAGCTATGGGACTGGTGGGCTTACTCAAGTGTCTCTGGATGCTGGGTGTGAAGATGCAGGAAGCCAGGAAGGGATCTTGCTGCCTTAATTACTGAAACTCTGACAGGAAAGAGATAGCGGGTCCTTCCCCTCCTCCTGGGTCTAACTTGGAGACCTTGCATGCAGTCTGGGTCTTCTCTCCTGGTTGGCCTGGAGACTGGTTCCATTCTGCATATGAACAAGAAGAGGCTCACTCTGATCTGTAGTATCCTTCTCCAGGACTGCCCAATCGCCTGGGCCAACCTCATGCTGTTTGACTACAAGGACCAGCTCAAGACTGGGGAGCTCTGCCTCTGCATGTGGCCCTCTGTCCCAGGTGGACCCAGGCCCAGCAGGGAGAGGCTCTTGGCGGGTGAGACATCCAGATCTGGTTCCCCTACAACTACATCTCTCCCTGCCTTCAGATGAGAAAGGAGACCTGCTGAACCCCATGGGTACTGTGCATAGCAATCCCAACACAGAGAGTGCTGTCACCCTGGTCATCTACCTGCCCAAGGTGGCCCCTCACCCTGTGTACTACCCTGCCCTGGAGAAGGTCAGTGAGGTCCTTCCTGGAAGCTGAGCTCTAACCAAGAGCTTTCCTGGAGGTCCTCAGAGGGGGTCCCTGGCCACCCCAGGCCTTGCCCATTGCTGGGGGCTGGGTCATCATGCTGATTTGAGGCCTTCCAGTAGCTATGTGGCCCACCAGGGGATGTTGGTGATGTCTGATGACATTTTGCTCTCACAGCCAATGGGAGAGGTGCTACTGGCCTGTGGCAGGCTGAGCCTGGAGATGCTACTGAATGCCCTGCAGTGTGTAGGAGGGCTCCCACCAGCAAGAGTGGTTGGCAGTAGTGCTGAGGTGCAGATGCCCTGCCTAGAGCCCTGCCAGTGCTGGCCCAGGCCTGGGGAGCTCACAGCAGGTACATTTGTTGCAGATCCTAGAGCTGGGACGTCACGGGGAGCGTGGGCCTACCACCAAGGAGGAGGTGAGCTGGGGTGGCTGGTGGGGCATGGAGCCAGGTGCTGGGCTGGAGGCCTCACTCTGCCTGCACCCCTTAGAAGCTGCAGCTGCAGGGAATCCTGGAGCAGCGGGGGTCGGGAGAGCTGTATGAGCATGAGAAGGACCTGGTGTGGAAGATGCGGCATGAAGTGCAGGAGCACTTCCCAGAGGCTCTGGCCCACCTGCTGCTCGTGACTAAGTGGAACAAGCATGAGGATGTGGCCCAGGTGGGTGGAGAGGGGCACCAGGGGCACAGCTGGAGTAGAGAGATAGCAGTGGGCCGCCCACCACCTGACTGCAAAGCGTCCTCCAGATGCTCTACCTGCTGTGCTCCTGGCCCGAGCTTCCTGTCCTGAATGCCCTGGAGTTGCTGGACTTCAGCTTCCCCGACTGCCACATGGGCTCCTTTGCCATCAGGTCCCTGCAGAAACTGACGTGAGTCCCAGCTGGGCACTGAGGCCCACAGGCTGCCAGCTCCTCACTAAGACAGCTTGCCCTGGCAACCTGGAAGTGGGTGCTGGGTGAAGATGAGCCCAGGCTGGCCTCACCCTCTTTCCAGTCACCTGCCAGCTGGAGACCTCTGTCCTGAGTTTCAGAACCCCAGACTCAACCAGCCTTCCTCCCCTACAGCAACGACAAGCTTTCCCAGTGCTTGCTGCAGCTGGTGCAGGTCCTCAAGTACAAGTCCTACCTGGACTGCGAACTGACCCAATTCTTGTTGGACCGGGCTCTGGCCAACCGAAAGTTTGGCCACTTCCTCTTCTGGCATCTTTGGTAGCTGGATGCACCCCTGCTGATTCCTTGGGAACCTAGAAAGGCCATGGGGGATGAGGGTCTCCTGGCCTGCTGACCTCATGTTTACTGGGCTGGGGAGGGGCTATGTGCCACTCCTGGCCATTCTCAGCCCCATCTTCTCCCTCCAGCTCTGAGATGCATGTGCCATCCGTGGCCTTGCGTTTCGGCCTCATCATGGAGGCCTACTTCAGGGGCAGCACCCACCACATGAAGGTGCTGATGAAGCAGGTGAGGCTCAGAGTGCCTGTGCCTGAGGCGGGTTCCCCTTCCAGGCCCCTTCACAGTCATACTCCTGGTTCTGGCTCAGGCTCATGTGCACTGCTGCTACTCCATTCTGCCCACCAGGCAGAAGCACTGAGCAAGCTGAAGACCCTGAGCAACTTTGTGAAAGTGAGCTCCCAGAAGACCACCAAGCCCCAAACTAAGGAGCTGATGCACTTGTACATGCGCCAGGATACTTACCTAGAACCCCTTTCACACTTGCAGTCCCCATTGGACCCCAGCACGATGCTGGCAGAAGTCTGGTGAGCCCCAGGCCTAGCCCCACCTGGAGCCAGGCCCTAAGCCCCCTCCCCCACCCTGAGCCCCCAACTGCCCAGGCCAACACTGCCCTCTGCCTGCAGTGTGGAAAGGTGCACCTTCATGGACTCCAAGATGAAACCCCTGTGGATCATGTACAGCAGTGAGGAGGCAGGCAGTGGTGACAGCGTTGGCATCATATTTAGGAATGGGGATGGTGAGCCAGGCTGGGCAGGGGACATGCTGAGGCCTTGGCCTTCTCACCTAGGCCCATACTGTTCTGTGGTAGGGCCCCAGGGGGTTCCCTGAGAAGACAGAGCTCAGATACTCTGAGCCTTGCATGGGTGTATAACCCACTAGAAACTCCTGCCCTTCCAGACCTCCGCCAGGACATGCTGACTCTGCAGAAGATCCAGCTCATGGACACCCTGTGGAAGCAGGAGGGCCTGGACCTAAGGTGGGGCCTCTGTCCATCACCTGTTTGTTTGGGTCTATAACAGGCCTCAGAGCCTGAGCTTCTGGAGGAGTTCCTGGTCTAAACTGACAACTCCATGTTGGTTGTGAGAGGGGCTGTTCTCACAAGAGGGGTAGGGCAGCTGGAAGGGTTTGGGTAAGGCCATTCCTGGTGCTCAGCTCCTATTTCCTGGCTTCCTACCCCTTGGGGAGCAGTGCCACCTTCTTCCAAGCCCGCTGACTCATTCTCTTCAAAGCAAACATGAGCCCAGCCAAGGTGTGCTCTGCAACTTGGGTGCCAGTTCTGTGTCTCTGAGGCACCTTCCCCAGGGCCCCACACCCCCTCTCGCATCCTCAGGAACTTGAGCAGTGTCCCCTGTGGTTTTCTTGGGCGCCTCAATTTCCTGGGGGTTCCAGTAGCCCCAGAGAATGTCCTTAACCATAGTGTCTGCCTGTGCCTCCTCTCATGTGCTAGGATGACCCCCTACAGCTGCCTTCTCACTGGTGACTGCATGGGCCTCATTGAGGTGGTGCAGCACTCGGACACCATTGCCAACATCCAGCTGAACCAGAGCAACCTGTCTGCCATAGCTGCCTTCAACAAGGATGCCCTGCTCAACTGGCTCAAGTCCAAGAACCCTGGGTAGGCTTTCTTATTCCTGGGAGAGGCTCGATAGAGTGAAAGGTGAGGGAAGGCCTGTGACAGTTTCCATGGCTGCTTGGCTCATCTGAGCACTGGCCCACATCTGATTTGGGGCAGGACAGAGAAGGTCACTGTTCCCGGGTGTCCATTTTTCATGACTGTGTTATGCTACTCAACTATTTGGGTGTTAAAACCACCACCATGTTTAGTCACAAATATGTAGCTTGAGTGGGTTCTGCTGAGTGTTTCTGCTGTGGTTTGAAATAGCTGGTGCTATGGCTAGCATCTGTGATATTGCCTGGGCCCAGAGCATCTACCAAGGGCCCAGTCACACACCTAGGGAATTGGCTGTCAGATGAAGAGAGGCTGCATAGAGACACAACTAACAATAGACCTTGGCTTCTCTGCATGGTATTGTATGGAAGAAGGGGGCAATTTCAAGCTGGGCATGGTGACCTATGCTCCAGAATAATGCCTTCCTTGTTGATTAACACAAGGCCAGATTCAAGAGGAGGGAAAATATAAGGAGCCCTGGTTTTCAATCTTCCCCACCCAGAGAAGCCCTGGATCGAGCCATTGAGGAGTTCACCCTCTCTTGTGCTGGCTACTGTGTGGCCACATATGTGCTGGGCATCGGTGACCGGCACAGTGACAACATCATGATCCATGAGAATGGGCAGGTAAGGGGCACTGTGTTCAGCTGCCCAGTGAGCTTGTCTTACATGCCTGGCCCAGCGGCCTCTCTGCCCTGCCCACAGCTCCCAGAAGAGTGTCCCAAGTCCTGCTGACTTCCTCTAAACAGAACCTCTCTTTGTGAAGCCTGTTCAGTAGCTGCCCTTCATTCCCCTCAGCTATTTCATATTGACTTTGGCCACTTTCTGGGGAATTTCAAGACCAAGTTTGGAATCAACCGTGAGCGAGTCCCATTCATCCTCACCCATGACCTTGTCCACGTGATTCAGCAGGGCAAGACTAGTAATAATGAGAAATTTGAAAGGTGAGGGTACCCAGGGCCCCAGTGAGGGGACAGTGTCCAGCCAGGGGCATGGATGGGGACATAGCCATCAGGCTAACTCCTGCCTCCACCCTGGGGGTGCTGCCTTCTCTGCAGGTGCACCCCAATCCCAGAGTACCCTGTTGGGCCGTGCAAACAGGAGGTCCATGGGAGGTATAGGAGGCAGGCCCAGGCAGGGGCATTGGTTAGAGGATCTGGGTACACCCATAACCCGACCAGGGGCTGACACTCAGGAGCAGGTGCTGGCTGGATGCAGAACCCCTGCTTGTTTGGGGCTGGGGGTGGCAGGGAGGACCCAGGGCTTTATCTATTTCCTCCACCTCTGCAGGTTTCGAGGCTACTGTGAACAGGCCTACAGCATTCTGCGGTGCCATGGGCTCCTCTTCCTCCAACTCTTTGCTCTGATGCAGGCAGCAGGCCTGCCTGAGCTCAGCTCCTCCAAAGACATCCAGTATTTGAAGGTATGCCAGCACAGGGCCACACCAGACTAGAGGCTAGGGTCCACCACATACTTCCCAAGGCCTGCCTGAACCTCTACAGCTGTGGAGGAGCCTTCCTCCTCTATGTATAGTATAGAAAATGAGCTTGGCAGAGCTCATCCTGGTCAGAGTGCATCTTGCACGAACAGCTCAGGGACCTAGGAGATTCACCTCACAGATGGGGACCCTCATGCCGTCCCAGGCCCAGCAGTGCAGTATGGTGGGAAGTGGCCAGAATGTTGCACTCTCTGGGCCTAGTCCTGCCCAGTTGCAGGTAAACTGTGATCTTCTTTGGTCATCCCATGTGTCCTCAGTGTCTTTCATGCATGAGATAAAGTCTCTTGTAGGTTTGCAAGACACTTTCCATTCCTGTCTTTTCAGTTGATGAGAGGCAGAGTGGGAGGGGGTGTATTCCCTAAAGCTTCTCCTGTCCTTCTCTCAGATAAGGTGAGGCTGCCTGACCATCTGCTTGCAGTTCTTTTAGGAAGGAATTTCAACAACCCGAGGGGGCAGGAGTACAGGGAGGCAGAAGGGATTGCAGATGCAGCAGGGTCAGGACCCCTGAATGTTGATGCAGTTTTAATGATTCTGTCCCAGGACACTCTGGCGCTGGGGAAGACAGAGGAGGAGGGGCTGAAGCACTTCCGGGTGAAGTTCAATGAAGCCCTGAGGGAGAGCTGGAAGATCAAAGTGAACTGGCTGGCACACAACCTGACCAAAGACAACCGGCAATAGTGGCCACCTCTGAGCCACCACAGGCTGGCAAACCTGTTCTGAGGACAGCTACCCTTGGTTGTCCTAGATGGGGCATCACACCTGAACTGCACCTCATAAGAAAGAACAACACAATTGCCTTTTGTTTACACTAGTTATTTAGACAGACAAGAAATGTTTAAAGATGATGGGGGAATGTGATGGACATTATTATCCAAAGTAGATGTACAAAGACACAAATTGGTGTAAATATACTTTGTATACAACAAGAGATATGAAAAATTTTGCTCTATTTGTGTAACAAGAATTGTAATATATTCCACTGTCACTGCTAAAAATAATAAAGAACCAAACAGCCATGGCTGGGGTTGTAAGCTCAGTAGTAGAGTGCTTGTCTCGCCTGTGTGAGGTGCTGGTTTCAATCTTCAGCACCACATAAAAATAAATTAAAAATAAAGGTATTTTTCCATCTACAAGTGAAAAATAACAAAAAGAACCAAGCACCATAAATGCAAATGCAACCTCGTGCAGAGGAGGGGTGCTGCACTGTGTCCAACCACTGCTCTTGTCTTAGAATGGGCATTCCAGGTCTTCCAGCTGGTGGATCTTGCCCAGCAGAGACTGACCTCCTCTTGAGGAAGCCTTGTTCCCAGGCTCCCCACCTAGCAATTACTTGGCCTCCTGTCCACTTAGGACACCTCAATCCCCAGATCACCTTCTGTCACCTGTGTGGCCCACCCTGCATGTTCTCCATTGACCAAGTCCTGGCAGCTCCCAAAGAAGCCAGGGCACCCTGTAGCCACAGGGATGCTTACTCTTCACTGCTAAAGTGACTCTCAGGTAGAGGATGCCCTCACCTCTTTCACCTTCAGGTAAGAAAATAATACCACTCTATTTACTGAACTTCTACAGCTGCAGAGGAGCCTGTCTCCCCTATGTCAGTATAAAAAATGAGCTTGGCAGAGCTCCTCCTGGTCAGGGTGAAAGGTCAGAGGGGTTCTGTGTGGTGATGTGTGAATAGGCTGCCTGCTCTGGCAGGTTTAAGGGAGGGATGGGGCTTGATGTCCCCCAGGGCTCACCTTTGAGGAACCATCTGGGAATAATCTTGGACCATATCAGGCGGGATCTTTCTCTCTGAGGGCACTTATTCTGAGATAGTGCAAGCTTAGCCTCAGTAATCCCAAAGGGCTAGACAAAAGAAACTGTCCCTACTGCAGGTTCCTGTGCCTCTTTCAGCTTTCTGAAGCCCACTGTAGTGAAGCATCCAGGACTTGGGCTTTTAGAAACACACAGTGGGCTGGGGCCAGAGCCCATCATACAGCATGTGCTGAGTATGCATGAGGCCCTGGGTTTGATCTCTAGCAGTGTAAACAAAAAAATATGAAGAAGCCCCTGATAATCCTGATGCACAGTTAGCTCAATCAGGACCTTCTGGGCTCACTGCTGACCTCTCAGGTGTCTCCCAAGACTTGGCAGAGCCAGCAGACTCTGGCCCTTAGCAGCAGAGGTGCACAGGTTGTAAGGAATTCCAGATGCCAGCTCTCTGCATTTTCAATAGCTGTTGTGCCACCAGAGCACCTGTCTCATCTGCAGTAGCCAGAGATGACACTTTTGTTCCCAAATAAATGCTGAATTTAATCAGGCCACCTGCCTCCTTTACAATAGGAAAAAACACACACATGTCTATGTATTATGCTTCAAGGCATGGGCTACAGACCTTGCACAACCTCAGTGGTTTCTGGGTGTATGGTCTGTTGCCCAGTGAGAACAGCTTCTATTTGTTTTCAATCATTTCATGTTGCAAGTTAAATATCACTGATGTGGGTTGAGTCTGCAGTCTTTTGTTCACAAGACAGAAAGGCAAGTGGAAAGAAATTAAAGCCTTTCTATGGTCTTATGTTCTTGGCTCAAAAAGAAATCAAGGGAAAACAAAGTTTAAACAAGCCAGTAAACAGGCATCAGTCCAGTTGGAGTTAGAACAAGAACTTTACTGTAGTGTACACACTTTCCCACCTAGCATCAATACATGCATTTGGGCAGAAACACCAAGGCACTACAGACCATATGAGGACATCCCTCTCTGTTAGCTTCTACCACTGTCTAGACAGCATCTACACAGACTGCATGTGGATGGGCAGCCACACAACAGCACAGCCATCCTTAAGACTGGCAGTGAGGACACAGGGGCAGTGTGCAGGATGACCCCCAGGTTTACAGTCTAGCATCTGACATGTACATGAAGATTAAAGTTCTTTGTGGCTCTAGCCCCAACTCCTCCCAAGAGGAGATCAGTCTTTGCTGGGGTGGGGTAGATGCAGACTGTTTTGGAACATTGTAGCACTCTGCCTTCCTCCATTATGAGTGCAAATCCCTCAGGAAACCACTGCTATCTCCAAAACCAAGTGGTCAAGTGATCTGCACCACAGCTTTCAGTTTCAATGAACCACAGAGAACTTCACCAGCAGGAAAATGGACATTTATGAAGCCTCATTACAGGAACACAAAGCCTGGGTGACAGAAAAGGAAGCTCATGGTCCTGAGAGGAGTGCATGAGAAGCCAGGGACCCCACAGCTCCCATCCCAAACATGACACTAGAAGTGTGCAGAACCCCAAAGATGAAGACCCATTTCCAGACTTCAAACACAAACCACTACTCTGGTCCCAAACAGCACACCAAATCTAACATAGCCTCATGCCTAGACCAGAGTGAGTAGGCCTCCCCTCCTAGTTTCCCGAGGGAGAGGGAACAGAAGCAGAGTCACTGCACTTGGCATCCTAGTCCTGAGTACACCTGCACAAAGGACACAGAGAATTCCAATGTATTTACAAAGCATTAAAAAGTCAGTTGATCATCTACATATTAACCCCATTCTCCCACTTGTAAAAGCACTAGTTTGGAAAAAATAAATAAAGACCTTCAAAAAGAAAAAGAAAAAATGATTACCAATTTTTACTCTTTGTCAGCTAGTCTAGTCACTGCAACTTTTCTGGAGGTGCAAGAGGTGGGCAACTCACTGGATGGCAGGAGCCTGGAGTGATGCAGTCCCTTAGCTGGCAGGATGTGGCAGGGAGGAAGAGTCAGCTCCTGGCTTTTGGGAAAACGAGATCCTGCAGGGGTGGGCAGATGGTGGAAGCCTACAGTCCCACACATTGGGCATGGGAGGATAATTAGCAGTGGGAGTCCACAGACCTGCTGGCTGAAGAGATTTTGTACATGGAGGACCTGCTGGCTGGGAGATGTGTAGCAGATACTCTGAGGGGGGGATGCAAGAGTCCAGATTGCACTCAGTAGCTGAGTGTGGAGCTTTCCCACTTCAGCTGCTGATGCTGGTTGAAGTTCTGGCTCTCCCCAGGGCCACCCTCCTTCTCCTCACAGCTCTCCCACTGGTCGATAATGATGTCTTCCTCCTCCTCCTCTCCAGCCTCACACTGCTCTTCCTCTTCCTCCTCCTCCTCCTCACCACTGTGCTAGTACTGGTAGGTCTGCAAGTCCAGCTCATGGCCAAGTTACCGAGTGCCCACCTACCAGGAGCAGCAGCAGAAGGGAGATGTCCCCCAGTGAGGGATAATGTCCAGGGACAGCAGCCTAGGCCTCACTGGAAGTGGCCTCTCCATGGAGTCCAGGCATGCAGAGAGCTCCTGGATGGGGATGCTCAGTTCCCTCCTTGGAGCACTGTCTCTGCATAGAGTGGGAGAAGCACCAGCCTGAAGCCAGCTCATCTCTGCACTTACACTCACTAGGTTGTATGAACTTCAGTAAGGCCTCACTGAGCCTCAGATTACCCCCTTGGATTTGAGGATCCTAGCTCACCAAGTTGTGTGGTTATAAGGTGGAGGCCCATGGACATGGAGGAGCCTGGCCTACAGTACTCTGCAGCCTGGGGCCTTGTGTGCTTCTACCTCCATTTGGAGTTCATGGTGATGGTCAAGGCAGAGTCATTGCCATCCACCTCATTCTCCTTCCCCGTGTCCTGGTCCCATGAGGTTCACTGATGTGCAGCCCAGATATGAAGCTCCCCTAGGATGATCATAAACACCATGAAGTACATGCAAACAGCAATCACCATGGTGGCAGGATTCAGAATGACTGTCACGGGAGAAAAACGGACAAACAGGGCTGCAGAGAGGTCACCCAGATTGAGGCTTCCCACCTGCCATTGGCTATCCTAGGTTGGCATACTCCACCTGACCCTCAGAGACTAGAAAGCGCCAGAAAGAGGTTTGCATGGTCACAAATTGCTCCGTCACTGTGGCTGTGGGCAGGCAATCATTTCCTTGTGTGTGATGGGGAGTGGGAACAGTGCTGCAGTGCTCCCAGCCAGGTGGGACAGGGATATCTGCCTAAGCTCTGTGTGATGCTTAGTGTTTGCACCTAGGTGCCTCCCAAGTCCTTCCTGTAAATGATTGAGGACTGAGCAGGTTGTGGCCTGACAGGTAAACAAAAATGCATTGCTTAGGGTGAACAAACTGTGGTTGGGCAGCCATGTGGCTGGCATGTTCCACAGGATTGGCAGCATGGATCATGTTCACCTGCAGTGGACAGGATCATTAGGGATGAGCATCCTGACTGTTTCCAAGAGGAGAAATGGGGCAGCAGCAGCTGTGAACAATGCTAGTCTGAGTAGCCCCTGGGCCCTGCTGTAAGAAAATGGTGCATGTGTCAGTGACCAGAAAAAACAAAAGAAAACAAAACAAAAAAACACTTGTAAGAAGTTAGAAACCACTGTAAATCTGATGTTGTTCCATGTCCAAGAAACTGCACTTTTCTATTTTTTATTTTTTATTTTGAGAGAGAGAGAGAGAGAGAGTTTTTAATATTTATTTTTTAGTTTTCTGTGGACACAACATCTTTGTTTGTATGTGGTGCTGAGGATCGAACCCGGGCCGCACGCATGCCAGGCGAGCATGCTACCACTTGAGCCACATCCCCAGCCCAGCACTTTTCTAATAACAACAAACAAACAAACAAAAACAAAACAAAACAAAAAAAAACACTTATAAGCACTTAGAAACCACTGTAAATCTGATGTTGTTCCATGTCCAAGAAACAGCACTTTTCTAATAATTCCTTTATAGTTAACTTTATAAAATAATCCATCCATGAGAGTAGAGTGGCAAAGCAACGTCAGGTCCTAGTCACTTGGGAAGTGGATGGTGTAGACATTTCCCCTGCCTTACCCCAAAACCTAGAAACTGGAAAGATGACACAATGCAAAATCTTTTATTTCCTTTCATGGTAAAGATGGTCAGTTGCTAATAACAACCCTGGATCCAATTCCCCAGACCACAGAGCCCTTGAGCAACGACAAAGCCACAGAAGATGCTGATGAAGGCTTCAGAGCAGGGTGGTGTTCTCCCTGCTGTGGTCTGAGAGTGACCACTGCAAGCTGGGGCAGTGTCAGCCCTGTGTGCGGTGGGTCCCTGAATCAGTCCAAGGACCCTACTTCACTGCCAACATATCCAGTGACCTGACACCACTACAAGGATCCTTTAGTTAACCAGCTGCTGTTCTTTATAGAAGAGCGTCCTTGTGTCTCATGTGTGAATACTTTAGCAACAACCTTGTCCCTTCCTGTGGTATTCCCTGACACTTGCTCTCTATCACCTCCCTCCAGGGTTCCTCAGGCTCTCACTCAGAATGCAGCAGATGGTGGAATGGAGCAGCAGCCCAACCTGTCAGTACAGACTGCACAGGTCTAACCAGAGCAGGCCAGGCTGAAGAAGGCCACCACTCCTGGGGTCAGCCTCATTTGCCATGATGAGTGTGCTAAAGTGTGTCTAAAAACATCAGGGCCAAGAGAAGGGCCCTCTGTCACCACCACAGCTGGCTCTTCTGGGTAGGAGCCCTATGCACACCTCCTCCTTAAGTTCATTGCTGAGGTAGCAGCCATTTAGCTCAGAGCAGATGAGAATGAACTACCAGATGGTCAGATGAACTACCAGTTGGTCAATGAACTACCAGGTATGTCAGTTCCAGTAGCACAGGAGTTACAAAACCTTTTGGTAGCTGGCCATGGTGCTACACCTGCATGGTTAAGAAGAGTATCAGGTGGCTCAAGTTTGGAAGCTGGGTAGGGCCAGAGCCAGGGCCCCAGTTGCTAAAGGTAGGCACCTGGGTTGCTGAGCCACCAGGCCAAATGCATGTGGTTTTCCAATTGGGGAAACAAACAGCATGCTTGGCGTTGTAGGGGCATATGCTAGTCCTTTGTAAGTTAGTGCCACATGTCCTCTTCTTGTTCAGAAGGGGGACATTGTGCAACAATGCTGACTCTCCACAAGTTTGCAGATGTTGGGAGCCATGTGGCCTCCAGCTGGCTCTGGCCTCTCACCTTGGAAAACCATGCCCAGGTCAGAGGGGTTCACTTCAATGCCCTTCTGCTGCAGGTGAGCTGTGTCCACCTCCAGGCTCTCCTACTCTGGGTTTGGTTCCTCTCACTCCTCCATATGCAACCGCCTCAGATAGCAGGGACTCTTGAACTGCAGAAATGGCCCAACCAGATGTCACTGAGCCTGTGGGGCCCACCAAAGCTGGTCATACCTAATGGACACCCAACTCAGGCTCAAGCTCACAAACCCCTTTTCAGGAAAGCAAGAGAGTTAAGGGAGAGTCAAATTCAAGAATTGGGGGCTACTGAGGGTGTGGCTCAGTGGTAGAGCATGTCCTTAGCACACACATGGCCCTGGGTTTGATCCCAGTGTGAAATATACAAAGCAAACAAACAAATGAGAGCACTGCACAAATCCTGGGCAACAACAGCAGGAACACTGTCCTCCTATGGAGTGAGCCGAAAGACATATCTCAGAGCCACAGATCAGTCAGGGAAAGATGGAAAGACCCTGAATTGGTTTCCAATGATCATGATGACACCAGGCAAGTAAGAAGCCCTCTCAGGAACAGGATCTCCCAAAACCTCAGAGGGAAAGAAGGTGGGTACATCAGCAGCAGTAAGGAATGTCCAGGAAGGTAAGGAGGCCTCCCCAAGCAGAGCGGCTGTTACCCTGGGGTCTTCAGATTCATCCCCCAGGAGCTAAACTTCTCATGTGATTGTGCTGATGATTCCAAGCTCAGGGAACAGGAAAACCCCTAAGAGCTCTGAAATTTAGAAGCAGTTCAGGCAAATCAGTGACTATACTCAGGTTGATCCTGGGCTTTTCCAGCTACAAAATGATGTAGCTTTGAACTGGGGGGACTGCAATGCAGGGCACCTTATTAAAACACATGCCACCAAGAATGAGGCTGTCAGGGCTCTGAAAACCACCTGGGAACACACAGGTGCAAATGATGGTGGAGGGGGACCACACAGGTTCTCACTACCTTGGGACAGAAGACTGTGGCCCCTCCAGGAAACATAGCCATCAGCACAGCTCCCCCCCCCCACCATGTGCAGTGTCGTGCTGGACAACTTGGAAAAATATCATAATTGTCATGTGAAGTTACAGAAGTTACACACAATGTCTGCATGCCGTAGGCTTTCATTTAGGTAAAGCACTAGAAATTACAAAATAATGTATGGCAACAGAGAAGAGACCAGTTGTTGCTTTGGGGTGGGTGGCTGGGGAGTGGGGAGTTAGCAAGGCATTAGGAAAGGGCTAGAGAAATGTTTGGGATAATAAGAGAGGGGATCACTATGATTGTGGCAAAATAAATCATGGGTATATACATATATCAAATTTACCAAACTGCACACTCCTAAATATGTGAAGTCTATTATACGTCAATTATATTTCAACAAACACATCTTTAGAAAATACAGGGGGAAGAAAAGTTTCCTGCCCTCTGGAACCTGTGTCTGTCCAGCAGAGTGAATTCCTCACATCCATGGACTCCCCAGCCCACATAGGGCCAAAAGCCTCACCTGTAGAGGTCCCCTCAGGGGCCACTGCCAACCATGGGGAGGAGCTCGAGATCTGCCCCAGAGTCTGCCTCAGGACTTCAGAAGAAGGCTGAGGAGGGGCCCCCCTCTCAGGTCAGGGCCTGTCCCACCTGCCCAGCCTGAGTCACCCTGACTCCTGCTACTAAGCATGAAGGGTGCCACTTCCCAGCAAGGAGCCTCAGCCTGAAGCTCTGCCTGCAGGAGGAACAAGGGAAAGCCCTGTGGGCATCGCAGGCTCCAACCAGCAACAACCCAGCACCTTCCCGTCCCTCCCATGGGAGCTGAGAAACATGGGCCAGGAAGGCTCCCAGCGCCCTGCAGCCTCTTTTGTGCTGCAGCTACTATGGCTCCCCTGACACTTGCTGCTGCCATGCCCAGCCTGCCATCCTTAGGCCCAGGGACAGCACAGTACCTGAGAGGATGGCCCATCTTGGTTGATTGCCTTCCAGGCCCTAATTCCTCTGCGGCGCCCTGGGACCTGGGTGTCTGGGTGAAGGGGGAAGCTCCCCCCCCCCCGCACGCAGGGGAGAGGGCACTCCCCCTTTTCGGGGGGAGGCCCCTGGGACCTGGGTGTCGGGGTGAGGAGCGGGGAGCTAACCCCCGCAACCAGGGGAGAAGGCACTACCACCTCCCGGGGGGAGGCCCCTCAGACCTGGGTGTCGGGGTGGGGGGGGAGCTCCACCCCCCACCCCATACCCAAGGGAGAGGGCACTCCCCCTTCCAGGGGGGAGGCCCCTGGGACCTGGATTTCGGGGGTGGGGAGCACCTTCCTCATCCTCCCCGCACCCAGGGGAGAGGGCCCTCCCCCCTACAGGGGGGAGGCCCCTCTAGCCTGGGTGTCAGCGGGTGGGAAGCTCTCCCCGCTGCACCCAGGGGAGAGGGCACTACCCCCTCCACGGAGGAGGCCCCTCTTAACTGGGTTTGTGGAGGGAGCTCACCCCTGCACCTAGGGGAGAGGGCACTCTCGACTCCAGGGGGGAGGCCCCTCTAACCTGAGTGTGTGTGTGGGGGGAGCTCCCCCACTACGCACCCAGGGGAGAGGGCACTTCCCCCTTCAGGGGGGAGGCCCCTCTAACCTGGGTGACAGGGGGCAGGAGCTCCCTGGCTCTGCACCCAGGGGAGAGGGCACTCCACCATCCAGGAGGGAGGCCCCTCTAACCTGGCTGTCAGGGGTAGCTCCCCAGCGCACCCAGGACAGAGGGGAACTCCCTTCTCCAGGGGGAAGGCCCCTCTAAGCTGGGGTTCCCGGGGAGCTCCCCAGTGCACCCAGGGCAGAGGGGCACTCCCCCCTCTAACCCTAAACCTAACCCTCCTGGGGGAGGCCCCTGGAAACTGGATGCCAGAGTGAGGAGGTGAGCTCCCCCCCACCTCGCACCCAGGGCAGACAGCACTCACCCCTCCGCAGGGGAGGCCCCACCAACCTAGGTGTCAGGGTCGGGGGGAGCTCCCACCCTCCCATCCTGCACCTAGGGGAGAGGGCACTCCCCCCTCTAGGGGGGAGGCCCCTCCGACCTGGGTGTGTGGGTGGGTGGGAGCACCATCTCAGCACCCAGGGGAGAGGGCATTCCCCCGTCAGGGGGATGCCCCACTAACCTGGGTGTGTGTGGAGGGGCTCCCCCTCCACACCCTGGGAAGAGGGCTCTCTGGACTCCAGCGGGGGAGGCCCCTCTAACCTGGGTGTGTGTGGGGGATCTCCCCCCTCCGCACCCAGGGGAGAGAGCATTCCACCCTCCAGAGGCTAGGCCCCTCTAACCTGGGTGTGGGGGAGGGAGATCCACACCTCCGCATCCAGGGGAGAGGGCACTCCCCCCTCCAGATTCGAGGCCCCTCTAACCTGGGTGTGTGGGGGAGATCCCCACTCTGCACCCAGGATAGAGGGCACTTCCCCCTCCAGGGGCTAGGCCCCTCTAACCTGGGTGTCCAGGGGAGCTCCCCAGCGCACCCAGCATGGAGAGCAGTGCTGCCTCCAAGGATGCGGCCTCTCTAACCTGGGTGTCAGGAAGAGCTCTCCAGCATACCAAAGGGTGAGGGGCACACCCACCTCCAGTGGAGAGGACCCTCTAACCTGGGTGTCAGGGGGAGTTCCCCAGCGCACCGAGGGCAGAGGGGCACTCCCCACTCTAACCCTAACCTTTACCCTCCTGGGGGAGGCCCCTGGAAGCTGGGTGTCGGAGTTGGGGGGTGAGCTCCCCCCCCACCCCGCACACAGGGGAGAGGGCACTACCTCCTCCGCGGGGGAGGCATCACCAACCTGGGTGTAGGGGTGGGGGGGAGCTCCTGCCCCCACTCAGCACCTAGGGGAGAGGGCACTCCCCTCTAGGGGGGGAGGGCCCCTCGGACCTGGGTGTGAGGTGAGTGGGAGCTCCACCTCAGCACCCAGGAGAGAGGGCATTCCCTCCTGGGCGGAGGCCCCTCTAACCTCGGTTTGGAGGGGGGAGCTCACCCCCACACCCAGGGGAGAGGGCTCTCCCCCCTCCAGGGGGTAGGCTCCTCTAACCTGGGTATGGGGGGTGGGCTCCCCCTCTCCACACCCAGTGGAGAGGGCACTCCCCCCTCCAGATTCGAGGCCCCTCTAACCTGGGTGTTGGGCGGGGAGATCCCCACCTCCATACCCAGGGGAGAGGGCACTCCCCCCTGTGGGGGAGGCCCCTCCAAGCTGGGTGTCCAGGTTGATGTTAGCTCCCGCCACCCACCCAGCACCTAGGGTAGAGGGCACTCCCCCTTCAGGGAGGGAGGCCCCTCTGACCTGGGTGTCCTGGGGGTGGGAGCTCCACCTCCACACCCAAGTAGAGGGCATTCCCGCCTCCGTAGGTGATGCCCCACTAACCTGGGTGTGTGTGGGGGAGCTCCCCCTCTGCACCCACTAGAGAGGGCTGTCCGGAGTCCAAGTGGAAGGCCCCTCTAACCTGGGTGTTGGGGGGCAGCTAACCCAGGGTACAGGGCTCTCCCCCCTCCAGGGGGGAGGCCCCTCTAACCTTGGTTTTGGGGGGATCTCATCCCTCCGCACCCAGGGGAGAGGGCACTCCCCCCTCCAGGGGCAAGGGCCCTCTAACCTGAATGTGTGTGTGTGTGTGGGGGGAGATCCCCTCTCCGCACCCAGGATAGATGGCACTCCCTCTTCCAGGGGTGAGGCCCCTCCAACCTGGGTGTTGGGGGAGCTCCCCAGCGCATCCAGTGCAGAGGGCCACTGCCCCCTCCAGGGGGGAGGCCCCTCTAACCTGAGTAATGGGGGGAGCTCCCCAGCACACCCAGCGAAGAGGGGCACTCCCTTCTCCAGGGGGGAGGCCCCTCTAACCTGGGTGTTGGGGGGAGCTCCCCAGTGCACCCAGGGCAGAGGGGCACTCCCCCCTCCAGGGACTTGGCATCTCTAACCTGGGTGTCAGGGGGAGCTCCCCAGCGCACCCAGGGCATTTCCAAACTCATGAGAGTAGTATTACCTTGATATTAAAGAGGCAATAGTAAAATGGAAATTATAGAGCTCTCTCTCCTGATCAAGTGAGACTTATTCCAGATACACAACATGGCTTAATATTTGGTAATCATTCAATGTAATATAATTCAATATTTTATATATTTATATGTATATTTTAGTTTCAAATAAAAGAGAAAAACTTTTTTTTTGTTTTTTTAATTTTTTTTATTATTAGTTGTTCAAAACATTACAAAGCTCTTGACATATTTCATAAATTTGATTCAAGCATCAACAAATTTCTACAAACCATGATTTCTACAAACATAACTGAATCAGGTGGACATATACAATTAAAATATATCAATTTTTAAGATTTTTTTTTTTTTTTGTAGATTGACACAATGCCTTTATTTTATTTATTTACTTATGTGATGCTAAACATCAAACCCAGTGCCTCACACATGCAGGTGAACACTGTACCACTGAACCTCAGCCTTTAAATAGATCAATTTTAGGCAAGGAAATAGAAGATGCCATCAAAAGCCTATCAACCAAGAAAAGCCCAAAAGCAGATAGATTCTCATCTGAGTTCCACCAGACCTTGCAAAAAGAACTAATACCAATATTCCTCAAATTATTCTATGAAATAGAAAAGGAGGGAACCCTTCTGAACTCATTCTATGAGGCTGTTATCACTCTGACACCAATTGCACACAAAGACACATCAAGGAAAAAACTTAAGACCAATACCCCTGATGAACATAGACACAAAAATTCTCAATAAATTCCTGACAAATTGTATACAAAAAACACACCAAAATACAGTGCACCATGACCACGTGGGGTTCATCCCAGGGATGAAAGTTTGGTTCAACATATGGAAATCAATAAATCTAATACATCACAACAATAGACTTAAAGACAAGAATCATACAATTTTCTCTATAGATGCTGAAAAATATAGAATCATTTTATTTTCAAAACAATAGAAAAACTAGGAATACTAGGATCATAGTTCAACATTGTAAAAGCTGTCTACACTAAGCCCAATGCCAGCATCACTATAAATGGAGAAAATTGGAAGCATTCCTCTAAAAACTGGAACTAGTCAGGAATGCCCTCTTTCACCACTTCTATTCAACATAATCGTTGAAATTGTAGCCAGAGAAATCAGGTAAGCAAAAGAAATTAAATGGACACACATAGGAAAAGGAGAATTCAAACTATCACTATTTGCTGATGACATTTATAAGACCGAAAAAAATTCCACCAGAAAACTTCTAGAACTAATAAATGAATTCAGCAAAGTATCAGGATACAAAATCAACACCCATAAATCAAATGCATTCCTATATATCAGTGATAAATCCACTAAAAAAAGAAATTATGTAAACGATTCCATTCACAATAGCCTCAAAAATTAAATATCTGGAAAAAATCTATCAAAAAAGGTAAAAAAAGCTCTACAATAAAAGTACAGAACCTAAATAAAGATATTGAAGAAAACCTCTGAAGATGGAAAGATGCTCCTCAATAGGCAGAATTAATATTTTTTAAATGGCCATACTACCAAAAACATCATAGAGAAATAATGCAATTTCTATTAAAATCCTATGACAGTCTTCATAGAAATAGAAAAGGCAATTATGATATATTTTTTGGTAAAATAAGAGACCCAGAATAGTAAAAGCAATCTTTAGCGAGAAAACTGAAACAGGAGGCATCATAATACCAGAACTTAAACTATACTACAGAGCTATAGTAACAAAAATGGCATGGTATTGGCACCAAAATAGACATGTAGATCAATGGTATAAAATAGAGGACACAGAGACAAACCCACATAATTTAAATATGGTTATCTCATACTAGACAAAACATTCACTGGAAAAAAAGATAGCCTATTCTTTCAACAGATGGTGCTGGCAAAACTGGAAATCCACATGTAGCCAAATGAAATTAAACCTCCATCTCTCACCCTGCACAAAAATGAAATCAAAGAGGATCAAAGTTTTAGGCACTAGAACAGAGACCCTGCACCTAATAGAAAAAAAAAAAAATAAGCCCAAATCTTCACCACTTCAGCCTAGGATCTGGCTCCCTTAACAAGACTCATAAAGTGTAAGAAGTAAAATCAAGAATAAATAAATGGGATGGATTGCAATTAAAAAGCTTCTTCTCAGCAAAGGAAACAGTAAAGTGAGGAGAGCACCTGCAGACTGGGAGAAAATCTTTACCACATGCACCTCTGATAAAGCCCTCATCTCTAAGATATATTAAGAACTCAATAAACTTAGAACCATAAAAACAAATAAACCAATGAATAAATGGGCTAAGGAACTGAACAGATACTTTATAGAAAAAGAAATACAATTGATCAACAAATACATGAAAAAGTGTTTCAACACCTCTAGCAATTCGAGAAATACAAATGAAAACTACTCTAAGATTTCCTCTCACTCCTGTCAGAATTGAAATCATCAAGAATACAGGCAACGATTAATGTTTGTGAGGATGTGGTGAAAAAGCCACACTCATACATTGCTGGTGAAACTGAAAATTGGTGCAACCACTATGTAAAGCAATATGGAGAGTCCTCAGAAAACTGGGAATGGAACCAGCATTTGACCCAGCCATCCCACTCCTTAGTTTATATATAAAGAACTTAAAATCAGCATACTATAGTTCCTGAATAGATGAACGGATAAATAAAATGTAATATATATATATATATATATATATATATATATATATATATATATGTGTGTGTGTGTGTGTGTGTGTGTGTGTTTCAATGGAATATTACTTAGGTTTAAAGAAGAGTGAGATTATGGCATTTAGTAGTAATGACTGGAGTTGGAGAATATCATGCTAAGCGAAATAAGACAAACCCACATAACAAAAGGCTGAATGTTTTCTCTAATATGTGGATGTTATTTCACAATAAGGTGGTGGTATTAGGGAAGAATTGTATTACCTTAGATTAGATAGAGGGAAGTGATGGGAGAGGAGGGTAGGGGAGGGCATGTGAGGCAGGAAAGAGAGTAGAATGAAACAGACATTATTACTGTGATTACATGACCAATATAACTCTGCAACATGTATACTCAGAAAAGTGAGAAATTATATCACATCTCTGTATGACATAGCAAAGTACATAACTGCATTCTAATGTCATATATAATTAAAATAAATAAAAAAACTCATTAAAATTGAAATAGATAAATGTAAGTCAAATAGTAAAAAAAAACTCAACTGAAAAATGATAATACATCGAAAATCACATGAATGGACTCATAAGAGTTTACAGTAACAAAAGACAGAATAGCTTGAATGATAAAATGTGTATAAATAGCGAATTATAATTCACAGAATGGAAAAAAATGAGTATAAACTGATATGTTAACTGCTATAGGAGAGTTCTTCCTTACAGAATTCACATTAATGAATGAAATAAGGCAATTCTTTAAAAAATCACCATTACAATACTGTAATAATTGTTGCAGGAAATGACCACAATGGGTGCTAAAAATAGTGGACAAAAGATTAAGGAAAATCAATATATTTGCATGGACTAAAATGAACATCAACCAAGAAAATTATTAATTAAAAAAAGAAAATTATTAACTTTAAAGTGGAGAATCAGAGGAATAACCAATAAACCAGGCATGGTTGTGCACACTTATAACTTGAGAGTTTGAAGCAGGAGGATCACAAGTATGAGACCAGCTTCAGTAAATTAGTGAGAATCTCAGCAAGTAAGCAAGACCCAGCCTCAAATAATAAACAGGACTGAGGATGTACCTCAGTGGTAAAGTGCTCCTGATTTCAATCTCAGTACCCAAAAGAAAGAAATCACCAGTATATGACTTATCAACATTATATATCCTCTGATATAATTCATTGAGAAGGACACCATAGTCACTATTATGTTATTTTCAGCAGAAACAAATATACTCAAAGTAGTCACAAAAATACCATTGAAATCAAAAATGAGTGACACAGTCCAAAATATCTGAGCAGGACTTTTTAACATAGCAAGGTCATAAAATAAAAGGAAAGGAGCCGTGGTTGTGGCTCAGTTGTAGAATGCTTGACTAGTATGCATGAGGCACTGGGTTTGATCCCTAGCACCACATAAAAAATATAAACAAACAAAATAAGAATATTGTGTCCATCTTCAACTAAAAAATCTTTAAAAAAAGGAAAGACTTTTAGTCCTTCAACTAAAAGACTTTCATTGTTTCAAATTTTCACAGATTGGAGGAGGCTACAGACACATGACTATTAAATGTCATGTGGAATTTTGAAACATAAATTGGACATTAGATATAAAAACAAGTGCAATAAAACAAATTATTAAGTTAAAATGATTGTAACAATATTAATTTCTTGATTTTTACCATTATTTGTTAATATTAGGGCAAGTTCAGTGCAAGATATATGAGAACCTTCTACTGGTTTTACAGTTTTGCTGTAAATCTAAAATTCACTCAAAATGAAAAATAAATTAAAGATATTAGTGATACATTAGAATTCCTTTTGACATGATTACAAAATGCATGGGGTATTATTTGCTCCAGTTTTGGAAATGTGGCATTTATACACAATGGAGTATTACTCTGCATTAAAAAATGACAAAATCATAGAATTTACAGGGAAATGGATGGCATTAGAGCAGATTATGCTAAGTGAAGCTAGCCAATCCCTAAAAAACAAATGCCAAATGTCTTCTTTGATATAAAGAGAGTAACTAAGAACAGAGTAGGGTCGAAGAGCATGAGAAGAAGATTAACATTAAACAGGGATGAGAGGTGGGAGGGAAAGGGAGAGAGAAGGGAAATTGCATGGAAATGGAAGGAGACCCTCAGAGTTATACAAAAGTACATACAAGAGGAAGTGAGGGGAAAGAGAAAAATAATACAAGGGGGACAAATGAATGTCAGTAGAGGGGGTAGAGAGAGAAGAGGGGAGGGGAGGGGAGGGGAGGGGGGATAGTAGAGGATAGGAAAGGCAGCAGAACACAACAGACACTAGTATGGCAATATGTAAATCAATGGATGTGTAACTGATGTGATTCTGCAATCTGTATATGGGGTAAAAATGGGAGTTCATAACCCACTTGAATCAAATTGTGAAATATGATATATCAAGAACTATGTAATGTTTTGAACAGCCAACAATAAAAAATTAAAAAAAAATAAAGATATTAATGATACATTAGAATTCCTTTTGACATGATTACAAAATGCATGGGGTATGATTTGCTCCAGTTTTGTACTAAATTCTTACCCTCATCCTCTCCTCCTCCTGCTCCTTTTCCTTTAATGATTTTTCTGCTAATTACTTACATTTATTTTTCTTAATCACTGTCTTGTGGATACACATATGGATATACACTATATTATTGTGGATATACACTGTACTATATTAATATTAGACTTTTGCATGAAAATGTAAGAACTTTCAAAATAAAAAAATATATATTTTCCTATGGCATTGCTGTTTCACAAAGCTCTAATATGACAACCTTTAGTGATACACTAAGTAGAAAGTGATACGAATTTAAAGTCTTCAGATAAAAAAAGAAAGTCAGAAAACGGTCAAGTAGAGCCGTAATATATCTAGTATAAATAGGTAGATGCTTTAAAAACAAATGACAACTTAAAAGTAGTCAAACATTTTCAAATTCATTTTCTCCAATGAAAATCAGAGCAGATTCAGTTTGTGATAAATGTCTAATTACATCTACTTTCTATCTTATTTTTAAGCCTATAAAATAATCTCAAGTAATGTAGCATTAAGTAAATCACAGGGAAAATAGAACTTATAAAAAAGTATAAAGAATTTTTGTTTAAGATTTTTTTACACCATAACTTTAATTAATTAATTTATTTATATATGGCACTGAGTTTTGAACCCAGGGCCTCATGTATACTAGGCAAGGATTCTATCACTGAGCCATTACCCCAACCGATATTAGGAATTTTCTGATATGGAAAAGCACTCAAAAATTATTAATCATAACACATACTAAAATCAAAAGCAATAATTCAAATACTCTTACCAATTTCAGAGGTCTGATTTTGTTCCCTCAAATGCTAAGTTTTCTGAGTCTTGACAGGTTTCTTATGTCCTTTTCTACATTAGTTACATGATTAAAGCGAATGTAGAGAGTGGTGAGAGAATCTAACCTATACACCACTGAAGGAATTTATCTCAGTTTATTATGCTGTAAATGAAGCAACTGCAGCTTCTTCATGTTATCAAGAGAGTCTGGCAGACTGGTAAGTTATTTTTTACTTAGAGACAGTATCCTGAGATTTACTAGACAGCCCACTGCTGCTGGGAGGGACTGCAGTTTGTTACTGTATTATGTAAAGTTCTGTTAATTGAGTCAAGTGTTTGATTGATGCTGGCAATATGTGCATAGACCTCTTGGATAAGTCCAAACACACTGAATTCTCTTCCAGGCATATATTGCTCTTTAGTCACTTCTGCATTACTGGATTTTTTTCCTAGTCCCATGTGCAGGACTTGGCCATTTGATCATATTGTCAACTGAAAAAGCCATCCCTAGTTGGGCAACACTGGAGACTTTTTGTCTGTCTTTGTCATCTTTCCCTTTGGTTTTAGATTCTTTTTCATGGCTTTCTGTCCCCATATCTCCAAAGGCCTTTGCCACCTTTTCTCTTTCCTTGACTGATGGTACTTTGGGCTCTTTGTTTTTAGAGTGTTTTATTTCCCTAAACTACTAACTCATGGTGACTTAAACTTGGAAAAAACCCACAAACTTTTACATTATTTTCTAGCAATCAAATTCAAAGATGAACAGACACCTTACACAACACCTTTCTGTCACATGTTGGATCTAAAAGCACTATTATCATTTCTGACAACTCATTCCAACTGGTAAAATGGTGCTGGTTGATCAATGATATATTAGAATTTCTGAAATATAATAGAGAATATTAAATTGCCTTCTGTTAAAATTTACATTAAGTAAATAGCCTCAGAAAAACAATCTTAAAGTGACAGAGAATGGGAGAGCTGTGTCTGGGATTGGGGTCTCTGATGACCTCATGGCTGTAGCATACCTGTTACCTGGGAATGTCTCTCTGCAAATGTGCCAGAGTCCCAGTGGCTATACACTGCATGAGGAGACTCTGTCCTAGAGACTTACCAGCCTCAATCTTGATCTCAGACACACAGCTACTGGGAACAGAGGAACTCTCTTGCTAGAAAACCACAATTGTCCACCAGTCTGCTGTACCTGAACCTGTGCACCTAACAGTAACTTCAGACAATGGACTTTCTTGAGAACTACACAAAGCTCCTAACATTGCACACTGCAATTGTGGAATGCAACTGTGAATAGTTGCATGATGTTGCTAGGCATATAAAGATATGAGTACAAAGAAAGATGCTGATGAGGCATATATAAATAAATATTGCTGGAAGATTTCTTTAGACCTGCTTCTCCATCAGAGAGCAGCATTCCACCTGACCCCAGCTTTATCTTCAAAAACATTAGTCTGTGTGTGAGTTTTTATTTTTCTTATCCTCCTTTGCCCCTTGCCAAAACCTGCTACTTTGGACAGAATGGTCACGGAATTTTGCCACCATCCTATTACTTGATACACTATTTACCGAACCCTTTATTATGTAAAATCCATTAAAAATTAATAGATCAGGCCCTCCCTTCAAGAAATTTTAATCTAATAGAGGATTTGTAAATTAATATGCATATTAATTTTATATGGATATATATAAAAACAGCACTATGAGATATATATATATATATATATATATATATATATATATATATATAAAACATTACTATGACAATGAATCACAGAAGTATTTTTAGGTTACTAGTTTCTTTTATCTTGTAAAAGAAAAAAAAAACATTAAAAAATTTTAAAGTGAACAGCATATATCCACAGCCTATATTCCTAACCAGCACCCTAAAATTGCTCTATCTGCAACTAAGTATAGCTTTAGAAAACAGGAAGGAGAGGTTCATTATTATACAAAATACTTGTATGAAGATGTGAATTTGGTGTTAACATACATTATATACAAACAGAGATATAATAAATGGTGGTATAAAGATGAATTAAGAATTGTATGCAAAAATTAAGAGAAAATAGGAAGGGTTTCAAAGTTGGTAAAAGAATGGACCAGCAGTGTGACAAAAGAACAAAAGGAACAAAAAGATATGAATGGAAAAAAGTAAATAGTTCAGATAAAAGAGTATTAAAGTATGCACTTTAATAAGCACTCTAATTGGTTTTCATACAGGTATATTGGAGGGCTCACTCCTGACCAACCATGACAGAGCAATCTCCAAGGATGTCTGTATTTTAGGAAACAAGAGAAAGATCAATAACAGGAAAATTATAAAAAGTTCACTTGTGAAGAAAAGGTAAATAAAACTTTTGTGAAAGGCATCAGTCCTCCCTAAGCATTTTTAAATTTAAAATAAAGTATTCTTATTTTTAACTCTTGTTAACTCTGATAAAACCGCTTGGTTGGTATGCATCAAGACTCTGGGTTTGATCACAGGAATTGGGAAAAAATAATGTAGGCTATGGCCCCTCTCCCGCACAAGACTGCAGGTTAGACTGTCAGAACAATCATGACAACTAACTAGGTAACATAGTATATTAATTCCTCTTAGGGTGAAACAAGCTACAGAACTTTTGAGACAATCATTATCAGTGAAAACAGCTGAGAAGATCTTAGAATAACTGGTGCTTTATTAATGGGGTAGAGTTCAAACAAGGAGAGGTGGATGATACATCATGAAGGGGAACACTAAGAGACTACAGACCATATGAGGTCTGGGAAGGAACACCAAGGCACTACAGACCATATGAGGACATCTGTGGATATATGCTGTTCATTTTAAATTTTTTTCTTTTACAAGATAAAAAAACTAGTTATCTAAAAATACTTCTATGCTTCATTGTCATAGCACTGTTATATATATATATATATATATATATATATATATATATATCCATATAAAATTAATATGCATATTAATTTACAAATACTCTATTAGATTACAAATTTCTTGATGGGAAGGCCTGCTCTATTAATTTTTAATGGATTTTGCATAATAAAGGATTCAGTAAATAGTGTAACCCTCTCTGTGTTACCTTCTACCACTGTCTAGACAGCATCTACACAGGCTGCATGTGGATGGGCAGCCACACAACATACAGCCATCCTTAATACTAGCAGTGAGGCCACAGGGGCAGTGTGCAGGATGACCCCCAGGTTTACAGTCTAGCATCTGACATGTACATAAAGAGCAAAGTTCTGTGTGGCTCTAGCCCCAACTTATTTTTCTCTTTTACCTTCCCATGGATCAGAGCAGCAGGACTCCTGGCTACTGGAGTGAGGATTTGACCTCAATGCAGGAGCATCCTGCAAGACATCCCACAGATTCTGGGGTGGGGTAGATGCAGACTGTTTTGGAATATTCTAGCACTCTGTCTTTCTCCATTATGAGTGCAGATCCTTTAGGAAACCACTGTTATCTCCAAAACAAAGTGGTCAAGTGATGTGCACAACAGCTGTCAGTTTCCATGATCCACAGAGAATGTCCCCAGCAGGAACATGTACACTTATGAAGCCTCAGTATAGGAACAAAAGACCTGGGTGATATCAAAGGAAACTGCTGGTCCTGAGAGGCCAGGGACCCCACAGCTCCCATCCCAAACACAACACTAGATTTGGGAAGAATCCCAAAGACAAGACCCATTTCCAGACTTCAAACACAAAACACTGTTCTGGTCCCAAAAAGAACACCAAATGTGACATGGCCTCATGCCTGGACCAGAGTGGGAAGTCCTCCCCTCCTGGTTTCCCAAGGGGGAGGGAACAGGAGAATTGTCCCTGAACTTCACATCCTAGTCCTGAGTACACTAGCACAAAGGACACAGACAATTCCAATATATTTAACAAGTAGTAAAAAGTCAGTTGATTATATACATATTAACCCCCTTCTAACCACTTGTAAAAGCACTAGTTTGGAAAAAAAATGAAGACCTTCAAGAAAGAAAAAAATGATTACCAATTTTTACTCTTTGTCACCTAGTCTAGTCATTCCAACTTTTCTGGAGGTGCAAGAGGTGGGCAACTCACTGGATGGCAGGAGCCTGGAGTGATGCAGACCCTGAGCTGGCAGGAGGTGGCAGGGAGGATGAGCCAGCTCCTGGCTTTCGGGAAAAGAGATCCAGCAGGGGTGGGCAAATGGTGGGAGCCTACAGTCCCACACATTGGGCATGGGAGGATAATTAGCAATGGGAGTCCACAGACCTGCTGGCTGAAGATATTTTCTACATGGAGGACATACTGGCTGGGAGATGGGTAGCAGACATTCTGAGGTGGAGATGCAAGAGTCCAGATTGCACTCAGTAGCTGAGTGTGGAGTTTTCCCACTTCAGCTGCTGATGCTGGTTGGAGTTCTGACTGTCCCCAGGGCCAACCTCCTTCTCCTTGAAGCTCTCCACTGGTCAGTAGTGATGTCTTCCTCCTCCTCCTCTCAAAACTCACGCTTTTCTTCCTCTTCCTCCTCCTTACTACTGTGCTGGTCCTGGTAGGTTTGCAAAGAGAGGGATGTGTGAGTCCAGCTCATGGCCAAGTCATCCAGTGTCCACCTCCTAGGAGCAGCAGCAGAAGGGAGATGCTCCCCAGTGAGGGAGACTGCCCAGGAAAGGGGCCTAGGCCTCACTGGGAGTGGCCTCTCCACGGACTCTAGGCATGCAGAGAGCTCCTGGATGGGGATGATAAGTTCCCTCCTTGGAGAATTGTCTCTGCATAGAGTGGGAGGAGCACCAGCCTGAAGCCAGCTCATCTCTGCACTTACACTTACTAAGTTGTATGAACTTCAGTAAGGCCTCACTGAGCCTCAAATCACCACCCTGGATTTGAAGTTCCTAGCTCACCTAGTTGTGTGGTTATAAGGTGCAGCACATGGACATGGAGGAGCCTGACCTACAGTGCTCTGCAGCCTGGGGCCCTGTCTGCTCCTACCTCCTTTTGGAGTTCATGGTGATGGTCAAGGCAGAGTCATTGCCATCCATCTCATTCTCCTTCCCCGTGTCCTGGTCCCACATGATTCACTGATGTGCAGCCCAGATCTGAAACACCCCCAGGATGATCATAAACACCAGGAAGTAAATGCAAACAACAATCACCATGGTGGCAGGATTCACGATGACTGTCAAGGCAGAAAAAAGTACAAACAGGGCTGCAGAGAGGTCACCCAGATTGAGGCTTCCCACCTGTCCTTGGCTATCCTAGGTTGGCATACTACACCTGAACTACAGAGAGTAGAAAGCACCAGGAACAGCTTTGCATGGTCTCAAACTTGTTGGGTCACTGTGGCTGTGGGCAGGCAATCATTTCCTCACATGTGATGGGGCATGGGAACTGTGCTGCCATGCTCCTAGCCAGGTGGGACAGGGACATCTGCCTAATACCTCTGGTGTTTCCACTTAGATGCCTCCCGTGACATTCCTGCAAATGGTTGAGGACTGAGCAGCTTGTGGCCTTACAGGTAAACAAAAAAGCATTGCTTAGGGTGAAGAAACTGTGCTTGGGCAGCCATGTGGCTGGCATGTTCCACAGGATTGGCGGCAAGGATCATGTTCACATGCAGTGGACAGGATGAAAGGACCACTAGGGATGAGCTCTTCTCTCCGTGGTCAGTGGCAGAGTGGTGACCCCTGAGCTGGTGGGCTGGCTGCGACCCTGGTGCCGACCCATGGGGCCCTGTGTGGCAGCCAAGACCCTCATTGGTGGCTGCAGATGTTGGGCAAGGCTGGCACTCCAGCACCACCTCTTCCAGGGCAAGGTAGGTGGCCTTGGAGATGGCACCGCTGGGGGGGTGCGGGCCTGCTCTGGGCCCAGATAGGGCGATCTCAGCAGGGAACAGGCATGGGGCGCCTCCTCATTGTGCTTGGATGGGCAAAGAAGTGGTGCTGCCAGGGTGGGCTAGGGTGGGCACTGGTCGAGGTGCTGCCTGGGTGGCCTACGGTGGGCAAAGGTTGGAGTTCTGCCGGCCTGGCCTAGGGTGGTCACAGGTCCAGGTGCTGCCGGGGTGGCCTATGGTGGGTGCAGGCTCGGATACTCTGCGGAGCAGGGAGGGCCCACATGGTGAGCATTAATTGTGTGAGATTCTGGTCCCCAGGCATTAGCAGGTAGAGTTCTTTTGCCCTTTCTGCAGTGCCTCATTCTGTGGATATCCCTGAGTGATAAGTTGTTCACAGTATTGTGCTATTCCACTTGTCTTTGAACAGTTGTACATAGGGATAGTTTCATTTTTGTCCACCTTTCTGGAAGTACAATTGTTGCAGCAAAGGTCTGCAGTCTTTTCAATATGAAATCCCTGAGACAAAATCATTTATCCTTGGGTTTTCTTTTACCACTTCCAATACAATTTACCTTTATTCTTCTTGTAAGAATTGCTGTAGAGTGCAGACTTCATGCTCACCCAGAACATTTACTGACCCAGATAACTGGCAATTGAATATTTTACAGTGTTTAACACTGTATTTAACAATTAAATTCCATAATGGGAAACTCTAAATACAAGAGGTATGTGCCCATTCCAAATGATCTTTTATCTTCAATTGAAAATCTTAACATTGATGTGAGTAGTCAATGTGTTTAGATTTTCACATAAGGGAAAAGAGGACCACAGCTGGTTAAGGAAGAGTGCCTTCCTGCCTTCCACAACCACTTGCTGGTCTGCATGCCTGCACATGGCATTCTAAATTATCCCTTTCTTTCTTTTTTTTAAAATGAGTATAGTTGCAAGGATTGGCTTAAATAATTTAAAAACCCCATCACACTGTTACTGGTTATTGTTTACTCTTATTCTGTTATCATCTTTCCTTTGTTTACAACTTTTCTCCCTTTGAAGGATCAAGAAGATGCTTTCTCCTTCACAAGTTTTCACTATTTCATCCAGCTAGAATAACCTCTAATGTCTTATAGCATTTTTCTAAATCTTTGTTGTCATACTTGGAAGCTTCTGACTAGTGTTAAACATAAATAAACTCCTTCATACCACAGATTGTCTTTCTTAGAGACTTCAGGACATTGCATGCTCAACCAGTTAGAGCTGAGCTTTTCGAGCGAATTAATGTGTAAGATGACATTATCTATCCAAGTTTGATTTTTCCTTTTCTTTTCTGCCACATATGTGTAGATGTTCTCCAGGATCCACCTGTGACCTTTTTTCTACCTTGTAATTTCATCAGTTCTTTGGCACTATCATTACTAAACAAATGGATTCACCAGTATTCCCATATTTAACCTTGGGTCTGATTCAACCTACCATAACTCAAATGCAATACTCCACAACTAAAGTCATCATTACATTATCTAGATCTGCATCTGACCTAGGGAAATGCTTTTGTGACTGGTTTTTTGGTGCTAGGGATTGAACCCAGAGTTGATTATACACTGAATCACCTCACCAGCCCTTTTTACATTTTTTTTTTTTTTTTTTTTTTTTTTTTTAGAGACAGGGTCTCACTAAGTTGCTGAGGCTCGTTTTGAGCTTGCAATCTGCCTGACTCAGCTTCCTAGGCTACTGGAATTACAGGTGTGTGCCACTGTGCCTCACCTGGGGCTAGTAGTTTTTGGTTTTGGAGTAAGTACATAAATGTTTGAAGAGTTTTTCATCTATATTTTTATCTTACTTTTAAGGTGATGTTACTCAGACCCTTTTGAAAGACTTGTCTGATCCATTGCTGGCCCCATTGTTTCAATGTGGAAAAAAATCTCCCTTTGTGAAAATAGTCTCTTCAGCAGAGGATGTGTCCTATAGAGGGAAGACTGTCTACTAGAGAGGGGAGACACAGGGCAAAACACCTGACATGCAGAGGGGTGTTTTGAGTATTAAATTGACAATGCCCTTTCCAAACATGTAAGGAGGACTTTCAAATGACAATCAGCATAAGAGTGAATCTTTACAGAAGATAAGAATGAGGTTTAACATTTAGGATACAGAGGAAGAGGTACAGCATAAGTACAGGGCAAAATAAAGTCTGAACTAGAAGGCAAGATAAATAATTATGTCATTTCTGCATTTAGGGAAAAAGGAGATTTTAAAAGTATCTGTTGTGTCTAGTTATGTGTGTAAGTGATAAAGTGCCTACCTCTCATTTGTAAAATCCTGAATTAAATCCCCAGTATTGCAAAAACAAAATGTTGGTTCACACTGTTAAGTACTGCATGAAGGTCAAGGAGTGTGAGGCCTAGAAGGCAGTCAAAATCACTTTTTAGTCTTAGAAGATGAAATTTATTTACCTTTGGAGTGAAAAGCAATCAGTATAAGTTTAATTATAAGGACTTGGAAACTTTCTTAAAATGCTTTACTTCTCATAATACTTTTAATTGAATTAGTAATAAAATTTGGAGCCTGGACTTATCCTTTGACTTTTCTTCCCATTTACAATTCATATGTTTTGCTAATTGAAAATTCTAATATTGAGTAATATGTGACATTTGTCTGTTCAGAGATCCTGTTGCAAACCTCGCATGTGTTATGTATCTGTGATTCTTCTCAGCGGAACTTAAATGCAATAGACATGTTGCCATGAAGTGAAAAATGTGCTAATGCTCACCTGGAAAAGCTGTCTTTTAATGCAGTACATTATCTTGTTCATACTGATTCTTCTCATTTTTATTGCATACTTTATATCACATCTCTTCATATTTAAAAAAAAAATTGTCACCTGGTTGGATTATCACTTGAGAACAACAAACTAGGAACTTTGAGACTAACTTGGTTAATTGCTATGAGGGCTATATAGTTAAGTAAAACAGTCCATAACAGACCTCATTTAATGCTATGTCAGTAGTCTAGGTTTCTTCTGTTGAAATTTTAATCAGGACAAGTTTATTTACATATATTTCCTATAATTCTGCCAGTCTTACCCCTAAGCTTTACGTGATATAGAACAAGTATTGCCTTTGAAAAAAGTAAAGACATCCACCCTTTTTGGTCTGGTGTCCAGCAACCTCTGTGCTACTCTTGATTTTGAAGTGTATCTCCTTCCTTTCCTTGCAGAAATACTCAGCAATAAGGCTTGCACAGGGCTTTGTGTGTGACAACTCTGCCTGTGGCTCTCCTGTTTCATTTCTGCACATCACCTGCAGGTTACAGTATGTGAAAGTAGTGTTCTCTGAGACTCCTACATAAGAACTGTGCCTGTTATTGTTTGTTGGGTGCTGTGGGACTTATAACACTCATTTTCTCACAGCTTTAGTGTTCTTGTTTGTGAGATTGGAGTGACAGTGGCCATGTCAAAGGACTGCTGGGAAAATAAGAGAGAGAATGCGTGTGCAGGCCACTGCCTGTCTCCTGGCACAGGGTGAGCACTCCAGAAATGTGCCCTGTTCAAGATTACTGAGCACAGCACTGGGGCTCTTCCTGTATCCCAGGGCTTGTCATCCAGGTTCCTAATCTACTCTGCAGCACTTTCCAGCCACACCCAGCCATATGCCATTGTGAAATGCCCACCCTTGCATCTAGGTGGGTGTGGCATGGTGCTTGCTCCTTGCCCTTCTATCAAACATCTTCCAGTCTTGGTGCAGGTCATATTCCTCGATGGTATATTCTCTGTCCTTACCACCCCAGGCAAAATGAGGTCCTCCTTGCCCTTAATCCCCAGGCTTCCTGTGGGTCAGTGCTGCAGGAATTGTCCTAGTAAATTTTAGTCCTTTCTTGGGTTGTGGCTCCTTTGTTCACATTCTGATAACCACATACATTTTAAACTATTCAAATTAATTATTTTTTAAAAACTTCTAAGCACCAGATATTTCATATATGTAGGCATGCATGACATGACACCAAGTTAAACAATTATGAACATTTTAAAGAATTATAGTTTTTCCCACAGCCTGATGTTCTTCCAGCCCATTTTTCTTTCTCTGTTTCAGAGCTTATCCGACATTGGAGCTGCTCCTTCTCGTCCATGTTTTGTATATTCTAGTACATATTCTCATTCCTGAGATTCTACACAATGGAATGTCATTTGGCTATGTTTAAATGTATGCAAATATTTCTGTTCTTGGAGTGGTCACTCTCAAATATTTAGCACACATAATTGACTTTACAGAGTCTAACATTAACCAACATATCCTGAACTGAACCTACATCCTTTTCTTGGTGCCGTACATCTGTAATCCCAGTGACTGAGAAGGCTGAGCTAGGTTCAGAGTCAACGTGAACAGCATAGTGAGGCCATATCACAAAATAAAAATTATAATTTAACAATAAGTCACAAGGGGGACTCATCCGTTATCTCTTTCATATGGTAGACTTTTGTTTTGTTTTGTTTTTGTACCAGGGATTCAACACGCTGGAGCCTATCCACAGAGCGAGTACCCAGAACAAGCGGGCTGCAGTATCCGTCGCAGGTCCACAGGGGTCGCAGCCAGCGCTGGAGACCAGGAAATTGCAGGCGGGCGGACCTGGTGAGTTTGAAAATAGCCTTGCACGAGGGGGCGTGTCCAGCGCTAAGCCGCTTCTCTCTGCTAATCCTCCTCAGGCGGGTGAGGAGGCGTCACCAGAATGCAGGCTTGTGAGCAGGATCTTTCTTTTCAGCCTAGGGTGAGAGCGGCTACCAGTGCAGGTGGCATGGGCTGAGTTAAGCATTTTCCCTGACTTCTCTAGGTCATTTCTGAGGCCCAGGCCACTGAACCTCAACCGTGTCACTGCCTGGCTGAGATCTTTCCCACCAAGTGGCAGCTGCTGGGTCCCTGCCCACGTGGGCACCCAGGACCCCTGCTCCTGGTGTTCCAGCTGTACCTGTTCCAGGGCAGGGTATGTGGGAATGGACATGGACACAGGTACTGCGGGGGCCGGTTGGGCGCAGGCCTGGAGTGCCTCCTTGGTGGGCTTAGGTGTGCACAGACCAGGGTCCCTACCTGGGTAGCCTAGGGTGAGTGCAGGCTGGGTGGACTCTGAGTTCAAGCTTGTGGGCAGAGAACCGGCCTCTTGAACTTTATGAGCATGAATTTCTGGGTCACTGACTTTGTCCCAAACCACTGTAGGCTTTTGATAATTGTCAAAGCAGCACTTGGGTAAGTACGAAGAATTTCACAAAATAAATAAAAAGTACTGCCTTTCAATGTGAAATTGATAAACTTCTATTAAAGGTGAAGAGAAATGAAAACTGTAAGCCATGGATGTTATATTCTCAGATTAAAACACATATGAGCCATATCATTATGTAGAAATTGTAAACGTGCTCTAAATTTAATTCCAAATATTTTGCTTGAAGAGAATGTTGGAATTCCTATGTGGATTGTTATTGTTGGATGTTGCATAATATCACTGGCATACAATGTGGAGGCCAATTAATCTCGTGTGTAAGTACATGCAGATATTTATGGTTCTGTTGAAGCCAGGCTGTGCAGGATGAATCAGAACTCGGCCATCTATATGGTATGTAAGGGGGAAGGATGCTCGGTGAAGCTCTTCTCCACGGAAATCTCAAACTGAAAAATATTTTTCTTACTAATTCCTATTTTGTGATCCATGCCATGAACTCAAATAGAGGCATTCAGATGGTTGTGATAGATTGTCAGCTATGTTTGCAGCAAGGAAGGTTGCCATTCTCTTCTAATATATTAATAAAATAGATCTACTGCTGCTCTGTTCATATAGATAACACTGGTGGCTTATATATTTTTGGTGATTAAGATAAACATAACTAAAATAATTAAAATGAAGTAACTAGTTATATGACTTTCCGTCATGCTAGGGGACAGGCAACAACTTGGGAGGCATGAGGAAGATGGGATTCTGTCCACTGGGAGTAGGTGACATTCAATGCCTCTCAATGAGCATCAAGAAGGGAAAATTCATCAAGGACTTCCTTTGTTGTGTAAGATATGGTCTATTTTAGACAATGAGCCTTGCTGTGAAGAAAAAATATATTTGCTCATTGATGGATGAAATATTATATATATATATATATATATATATATATGTGTGTGTGTGTGTGTGTGTGTGTGTGTGTGTGTGTGAGAGAGAGAGAGAGAGAGAGAGAGAGAGAGAGAGAGAGAGTGTTTATGGATAGAATTTTATTTTCAAAATTAACCTTTAAATTATGTTTAATTGCAGGTGAATATTTATGTTGTTTGAAACTTTCTGATTGTTTTGTGGTCCTGGTAGTTGTACACAGGGACATGTGTGATCTTGGCAATAACAACAGCACTTACATCACATCCCAAGCCTTTTCATGTTTGGAGACAGGATGTCTATATATTCCCTGGTTACATAGGAAAATGACATCAGCCTGCCTCAGCATCCCAAAGATATGCAAATACAGATGTGGCCCTCTTCGGCCAGGGCATATTATTATGACTAAGGGCATATTTAGTCATTTAGTAATTGGACTGAACCAATACTTAAGAGACACTAGAAGTTATCATGGTCAATGCATATGTAAATTTTTCTGCTGAAGGAAATATTAAAATTACAATGGAACCAAGGAACTTCACACAGTTTACTATGTCATGTTGTAATAGTACTTTTCCAAGGAACACTGCACATCATTCTTTTGTGACACACACACACCCACACACACAAATAAATCACACATATGCCTTTACCAATGAGCTCCATTCTCCTTTACTTTCCTTCCTCTTAGTCTTGTATTGGGATGCACACTGTTTTTTGAAGCCTCCCTCCTTGTGCCTATTATACTTGACATATACTGTCTTGGCTTCCCTGGTGTTACCTCAGATATTGATCTGCTTTTGTACTGGGTAGTAACTTCTTTCCCTGTAACTTATGCCTTTCCCTCTCTAGTCCCTTAGGGTATAGACTCAGAGGGCTGCTTTTCCATCACAATGCTGTCAACAGTTTATATATTTCCACCCAAAATTGGATGTGAGGTAAAAGTCTGATCCAGTATCAGGTGCCATGGAGGGTGACTGTTCTAGACGTAGGGATGTACAGAGACTTGATGAGTGATGGGATCATCCAAAGGCAGGGATTGGTGAAAATGCAAAAGGCTCAATCATAACACAGAGAAAAGGATTAGCTCTATGTATTTGTCTGATGGTAATACAGGTATGATGTTGCTCATGGCTGGCCTGATGAACCACGTCCCCAGCCTTCCTTACCATATAAATATTCTTGCAAGGAAACATGGACCATTTTGGGTCAGCACCTCATCTATCTTCTGGTTCCTTTCATGTTTTCTGGAACCTAGTCTGAAGCTTAATGCAGCTTTGTCTGAGCAGATATCAACAGTGGTCAAAGAGATTAGGGAACAAAAAATACAAAGAAAACCAAGAATGTCCATGAATCACCCCAAACTGGCCTGATCACACTATTATTCAATAATACAAAGAATGTATTTGTTCTTTAAGTCATTGTACTATTGGATTCCTTGCTATAAGAGCTTGGTTCTTACCCTAAAACATGCATTCCATATACTATTCATAAAAGGAAGTTGTGTTTATTAGCGTTCTGCTGAAAAAAAAAATGAGAGCAATAATGAAGTTTAACTGTATAATAAAGAACTAGGATGGCATATAACTTTAAACAGAATATGTGCATGTTTGTGTGACACACATCAGTTATTTATTCTTCTAATATCCTTTAACCAGAACTTCCATGGGGTACTTTTCATTGATATTCTTTACTTAGTCCACAATCCCCTTAATAAATGATAATCTCCTTCCCAAGTTCAATACTGCATTGCTCATATTCTATGTCTTATTATAGTGTGTAACCCAGTGTCAAACTTTCCTTTATGAGAAATTTCATTCTCAACTGTTAGTTTGCCTTTTAAGTACATAACAGTTACTTTCCTGGCCTTTCTAGCTACCTTTTCAAAGAGTCTTCCTCAGAGTCCATTTTTCAATTTCTCCTTTTCGTATTACATAATTTCCCTGGTGGTTCATGTTCATTTTCCCATTCCTCAGATTATGAGTTATATGAGGAGAGTTCCCAAATCTCATTTCTATGTCTAACTTTTATGTCTTGCATTTCCAACTGCCTAGCATATATTTCCAAGTAAGTGTTCAGCCAGTAGAGCAAACATAGATATTCATATATTGGAAAGATTTTTAAGGCACTTAATAGCAGACACTGTGCTAGGCATTATAGTGACCAGTAAAAAGCATAAGGCCCCTGCCCTATGAAGCTTATATACAATGGGTCAGAAATTACCTAAAGAGCCTATGGGAAGGGGAACAGAAAGTCCAAGGATGTAAAGATCAAGATCTTTCTAGCTGAAGGGGGAAGTAATGGGACAGATAAGAAGCAGGCACAGGATAGATTTGCATGACTTGTAAGCCAGAAATGTTTAAGCAAGCTTGGTCATCTTTGCCTTGAAAAGATTACTGTGGATCTGGGAATGTATCACATGTTTGGAGAGCAATGGTGAGTTAAAGATAAAGGTTATTTGGAATATTTTGTAGGCAAAATGGACAGGATTGGGTTATAAGTGAATATGGGGTGTCATGTAAGAGATGACATGAATCATTTCAAGGCTTCTGGGTGTGGAAGGTTTGTGGTACCATTCACTGAGGTGGGGACTGTTGGACAAGGACCAGGGGTAAAAGCTAAGATCGGTGCTAAATAGGTAGTTGGATATCTTGACTGATACTTTATAGTATCTGGTGTGGAGATATGATTTTTAAGTTTTATATGATGATGATAACAAGGCTTCGGTGTGATTTCCTAGGAAAAGAGTATATAGTGAAAGGAGCAAAGTCAAGACAAAAACTCCAGAAACCAAGGCCTAACTGTTAGAGATTGTGCCAGAAGATATGGCTGAGAAGGAGGGGCCAGAGTAGCAGGAGAAAAACCAGTGGTGGAAGACAATGTTTTCAGAAGGAGGAAATACTCAACATTGTACATGCATCTCAATGAATTAAGGAAGAATTCCAAAATAGTCAAAGGACATAGTGGAGTAGAGGCCTTGAGACATTAATACTACAGATGGAATGATGGTGTGGAAGCCAGTTCAGAGATACCTGAAACGGAGGGAGAGAGAATAAAAGGAGAGGGCCAGCATATGTAGCTATGGAAGGAAGATGATTTAGGAAAGATGTTAGGAGGAGACATGGGATCCATGGTGGTGTGTCTTAATGGGAGCTTCTGGGACACATTTAAATGTGCATGGGAAGGGTCCAGTTAGGAGGAAAATGGAGATTCATACATTTTCTGAAAGGACTTTGCTTCGAATTCCCAACTCTCCATTCTTACATAGTCCTCTCAGATTACCCCAAATGGAGATTTCTATTCCAGTACAAGTATGAATACATTTGTAACCAATATTTTAATTTAATTCTTTCAGATTTACCCAAATAGAAATTAAAGGTATTTAATGAAAGTGGTAAATATTCTGTGAATGTTTATGTGTGAATATGTGTGCATTAGGTGTGTTTGGGAAGGGGTGTTTGTAAAAGTTTCAAGACTCTAGGGAAATAGTGTAGTCATATGTCACTAATTTGAAGTTTTGAAAACAATTCCAAAATCAGTTTTATTATTCATTTATCTTTCACATAAAAAAACGCACACTTTGAAAACCTTAAATTGTTATCACAACTTGAAGCAAAACAATTTGCAGGGAAAAAAAGGAACTCTTTTCCATTTAAATCAGTCTTGGTATTTGTAGGTAAGATCACAGATGTCATAAAACTCGAATGTCTAAACTTTTGTTTATCAAATGTAAATACAAGAATACTTAAGGAAATCAGCTTACATCAAGGAAGAGTTCTATAGCATACTGTCACCCATACTTAATAGTCCACATGGATCTCCTTCTTAACAGAGACTTAGAAGAAGGGATGTGAAAGAATGCTAAGGAAAACCATCTACCTTCAGGGGTAGATGGGGTTTAGTCATGGTCCACCATTCTGTCCTGCCACACCAAAGTTTGTTTCCACAGTGCTGACAGGATGCCTCTAGAGCAAGACTGGCACAGAGTCAAAAGAAGAATTGCTGAGAAGACTGGATCATGAAGAAATTTCACTGTGACCAGAATCTGAAAAATTATATACAGTACCACTGGGAGCCAAAGAATGACCTGCATGAGAAATAAAATGACATAAGTTAGACATTCTAGGTTCACAACATCAGAATGAAGTCCACCAAATACAAGCAACAAAGAAAGTAGCCATGGATTATCATCATTGAAGTAGGGTTTCATTAACAAAGAGAATACGACATTAAAGTAAGTGTTTAATCTGATGGAGCTAAATCATGTAATTAAATTTTAAAAAGGGACACATACATCTGTGTTTGTGTGTGTGTGTGTGTGTGTGTATGTATACTGTCATAAGTGTATGTATACTGTCATAAAAGCTATGAAATGATGCAGAAACCACAGCATAACTTGAGTATTTTTAGCTTCCTTGGCTTTGAATTACACTACTATTATAACCCATAAAGGGACACTGGGTCTGGGAGCAGTGACACATGCCTGCAATCCCAGCAGCTCTGAAGGCTGAGGCTTGAGGATCATGAGTTCAAAGCCAGCCTCTGCAAAAGTGATGTGCTAAGCCACTCAGTGAATCTCTAAATAAAATACCATATAGTACTGTAGATGTGACTCAGTGGTTGAAAGCCCCTAAGTTCAATCCACATCACCCTCCCTACGAAAAGTAGAAATTGGGCTGGAGACAAAACTCAGTGGTGCTTGCCTAGCATATACCCATGGCCTGGGTTTGAATTCCAACATTGGGAAAAAATAAAAATAACTGAGTAGACTTGAAAGTGAGATTTTTTTCCAAACTTCAAAGTCATTAATCTTGTTTTTAATTTTTAGATTGATAAGTGCAGCAGAGAAAAATTCAACTGAAGATTGTCTTCAAAACAATAAGAAATAACACCTGAAGTGTGTCTCTTTGGAATTTTGCTACTCATTTTTCAACATTAAGAATGTATTAGCAGTATGGTGTTGTGGCTCAGTGGTAGAGTGCTCACCTAGCACGTGTGAGTCCCTGGGTTCGATCCTTAGAACAAATAAAAATAAATAAAAAAAAAAAGAAATGTATTGTTTCCAATCACAACTAAATAAAGAAATACATAAATAAGTGAAGAATGTTTTAGCTGAATCACATGAAAAGCTAATTGTTTAGGATACAATGTGTACTTTCCCCAAGACCATCATTGTAAAATGCCTCAACACATCTCCATTTCCTGTCCTAATCAGATCATATAACATTAATGCAGAAGAGCTCTTTGAAAACATAAAACATGCTGATACTCCAGATTTATTTTTTATTATAATAATATGAGTCTTGATTATCTTTTTGTTGTTATTTTTAAAGAGACTACATTTTAGGCAATCAAAATCTTTTCCTTCTATGGATTCATTCTTATGTTACAAATAGTGAATTTTCTCCCACATAATTCTCCAGGTTCACCATGTCCTTAAATCTCCTTTGTTACTAAAATATTTCTAAAAATCTCAAGGAAGAGGCTTGTCTTGATATGTTTAATAGAAAAGAAAAGCAAACTTTCTCAGGATTTACTTTTTTTCTTTTCTATAATGTATTAAAGACACCACAGTAGATATACATCCTAAATATATTATTTTTATGTATAAATATTTAGAATATATATATGTATTGTAAGTGCTCCTAACTGAAGTATGTTTCCAACTATATAATAAACAGGTATTTACTCATTTAGAGTTTACACCTGGGTTTAAAAGATTTAACATATTCTTATATGAAATATCTTTTTATAAACAAAAAGTACAAATTCTAATAAGCAAGATTTAAATCCCTCCCTGAAATTTTGCTAAAAAAATTCAAACCCAAAAGCAAAACAAAAAACAATAAGAAAGAAAACACTGCTTAGAAAAATCATCACTCAGATGGAGCACCTGACATTGGAGGAATTCTCCCATTTCCTTCATCTATTGAGATGAAGCAAAACTGGGGTGGGAAAGAGAGGAATCATCCCATGGGTCAGTGGTGCCTTGGTTTTCTAATTATTGTTTTCACTCTCAAGAGAAGAGGAGGTACTGGTTAATACCCAGAGCCAGAACATCTTAGCTGACTTCCACTACCACCTAACAACTGGATGAGAAATGAATTGAGACATATCCACCATTTAACAAGGGCCTAGAACTGACACCCACACAAAATGCACAGATGCCTGAAATGTATACAAAGAAAAGCAGTCATTTGTTGAGTGAGTGAAATCTAATAATTGATTAACCTTTTAGATCTTCCTCAAAAGAAAACTAATTCTTAGCTCTTTTACTAATGATTGACACCCACCCTTTCAATTAAAGTGCAGGAGGAGGAAGGAACATGGAGAGATATGGGGAAGAGAATTATCATCTATTTTAACATAAGAAAGTATCCATATAAGGAGAATATTTAGATTGCCTAAAACACAAGACCCATATTAACACAGTGGAAATATAAATCAGGAACATCAGTATTTTTTTTTTGTTGTTTCCAAAGAGATCTTTTTTCTGTATTAATGTTTTTTGATCAAAATTAGTTATAAGGAATTTTTATATAAAGAGTATCTTTTATACATAGGGCCAATATAAACCTTAAATTTTAGAATGATTTTATATTTATTAATTTAATTCTAAGTCCAAGATAAAAAAAATAAAATGTGATGGATTTCAAATGTCCAATCTCCAAATCAACATATGAGAGGTTCTTGAAGGTAAGGATTAAGAATCAGATAAAAAAAACTGTTCACTGTGAGTCAATGACAATCTAGCAAGAGTTTGATTACCAGCATGGTGTTTAAAACCTCAGTCATTTATAAATTACCACATTTTTTAAAATTATATGATGTCCCTAGAAGGAGATGATTTCTAATCTGTAACATACACTGAATCTTAAGACTGATATGTGCTCTTACCTGATGATTGAATACATTGAATTAAAATTCTTGCATTCCCTAAGGTGCAATGCTATCTTGATAAAATGCTTAATGAGCTTCATCCTCTTCAGCTGGTTTGTCTCTCAAAGAATTTCAGATGCCACCCAAAATGTATCCTGGTTAATGACTTCTTCATATTTCTTCAGGTTGTGACAGCTGGATTGTGACTTAATTTTAAATAAATCATCTATATATTCAGTAGGCTCAATGTTGCAGAAGAGTTCAAAACTCTGCATGGAGAGCTGGGTGGCAACTTCCACAATACTGAGCTGAAGGAGGGAAACTTGACCCTCTCACAACAACTCCTGAGCATCCTCATCTGAACAAAGCACTTCTGTCTCCATGTTGTTTTTCAGATAATACCTGTGAAAGCAAAAGTGTGTTACATGTAGTCCAGCCTAAGTAGAAGCCTCATGATATCTGTAAAATGTAATCCTACTTTCTAGGGGAAGCTTGACATAATACAGAATTGAAACCTGGAAGAGCTCTGTTTACCCATGATGGACAGTGCAGTTGCTGAATTAGTTGGTAGAAGACAGAACCCAGAAGTCAGAAAAAGAAAAGTACAAATCACTTGGGATTTCATTATTACTGACTAAGATACTTTTTCACCGTTCCTTTTCTGCTGTCTAAACCATTCCATCCTTTTTTCTATGGATGAGAGAAAATAGTTATTTCTAAGTTTAACAAAAGGTACAGGCTCTATGTGTGAGCAGAAAAAGTCAGATCAGGGACATTACTCCATTTTGCAAGAATAAGAAGAAAACCTGACCATTCAGGGGCCCAAATTAGATCAGTTCAAGATCATTTAATTTAAAAAAATCCCCAGTAAACCTAACAGCTATTCCTTCATGTGATTTAATGACAACAACCGTAAAGCAGAACTCAGAGCTAGTCCATTTCATTTTAAGCAACTTATTGAAAACAGCATTTAGTTATTTGCTATTTTCTATTTTCTCCCTTCATCCCAGCCTCATTCCTTCCTTCATTTTTGGGAGGGCAGATGTTTTCTCTAATTAAAATTCTGTAAATGAAGAAAGAGTGGAAGTCCCATTAAGCTGGTCTTTTGCAAATTTCACAAAATATCTATGGCAGATAACAATGCATACTGGGCTTTTGACATTCACAGATAGAATGCTCTCCATTTTGATTACACATTAAGCCTATGACAGAGATCCCCACATATATTTTTTGAATAATGAATGTGAATCATGAACTTGCAGCTCAATAGGGATCTGAAGAATTCCATCATGATTACAAATATATCAGTGTACATTCAACTGATAATTGAGAAAAACGAACTTCCTAAAATAAAACTATTTACTACTGTTGAGGTTGGAAATAAAACTGAAGATTAGGAGCATTATAGTTGATAGCTATAAAACAAATTTTGAGCAAAGTCAATGGTAGTTTAGATCTATAACAAGGAAAATTCGAGCACAACAGAACCCTCCAGAAGAAAAATGGAATAATGTTATTTTTATGAAAACTGAATTTTCAGTCTGTATTGGATCTAGTAATTATTTGAGATCCAAAACCTAAGTACTGCTTTTCAACTTCTAGTTAGTTGTGGTTTGAATGTAAAATTACATATCCCCAACAACAGAAATATCACTGAAAAGAATGACAAAATCAGCACTGCCTTCTTCCATGTACCATGGGGCAAAGGCACTTACACAGCAAGCAACCAAGCTCTGTAGCAATTGGAATTTGGTTTCAGCATTCAGGGGTGGTTTCTGTAGTGTAATGCACAATGACTGACTGGACAGAGTTATTGTGCCAAATACACTGTCATAGTTATCTCAGCCTAAAATAATGAAGTTCCTTGAAAATCAGGTCTGTGGGAGCATATGATGATTGAAAATGATTAGAAGCACTGTTTGTGAATGCACACATATAAATAGGAGGAAGCAGCGGGCTCTACTCTGCGACTGCACCTCAAGCTCCCTCTGTTTTATCAGCAGGTATTCTAGAGGGCAAGCCATGGGGAGGTTACAAAATCACTCTCAGGAATGGACACCAGAGGCTCTGGGGCAGTTTCATGAAGATGGAGGTGACACCTCAAGGAAGCCACTGCCACACATGTAGGACCTCTGTGCTGCTGCTGCTGCTATTATGGCATCTGCTGCACCAGGGCTGCTCCCTGTGGGCCTCCCTCCCCAGGAGGGCATGTACCATGGCTGGTGGGCAGGCGCAGAGGCTTTGCTTGCTGTGCCTTTGTTGGTTCTGCTCTTGGCAAAGGCACTGAGCTCTTGTCACTGTCCCACGGTGACTCTGCTCTGGGCAAGGTGGGCTGCAGCACAGAGAGTCCCCTCCCTGCCCACTTCAAGCTGTAGGATTCCTCTGAAAGGCAGCTAGGACCAGCCCTGGGCCTTCCACCTCACGAGTCAATCCAGCATCCAAGCACACTGAACTCGGTCCCTCCTTCCCACTTTACTTCATTCCCTCTTTGCCTAATTCCTTCCAGGTAGTCCACCCCGCTGGATGATACTTCCTGTTAGAATTATAAACATATAATTCTATTCCCAGAGAGGACGCTCCAGGGTCCTACTCAGCCAACACCTGTCAGGGTGCCAATGGGGTCTGGGAGTACAAGGCCAGAAGGCAGGGTTATTCAAGTTGCTCACTGCACAAAGTCCCCCAGCCAAGAAAGTAAACATCACATATTATATCTGTCAATGTCACAAAGTTAACAATTTCCATAACTGTCACACAATTTTGTCTGTCAATGAGGATGATAGAATAAATAAGAACAAATATTCTTAGAGTCTGCTGAGAGCAATTGCCAAGTAGGTATGACGCATAGCATGACCCAGGTCATTTGCAGTGACATTGCATGTAAGGTGACCTTGCTCAAGGACCAAGGCGGATCCAGGTTTAAGGTGGGTATATCCTGGGAATAGGGTGTATCCTGCTGCCTCAGGCGCACCCGCTCCTTGAGTTCCCATTGAGTTCTTGTGGGATTCAGAGAGTATTTGGGATTCAGAGCCCGGTGGAGTGTGGATTTTGCCCAGAACGTGGATTTGCCCAGAACGTGTTTGTAGAGTGCCGGTGTGAGTTGGGGAATAAAGAATTGCTGTTTGAATCTACAAGGCTGTGAGTCGCTCGTGATTTTGTGCCCAGCCAGACTTCGGCAAGAGTCATTATATTGAACTCCTTATTCACCATTTGAGGTTCTCCTCATCTGTTCCTATGGATGTGAGATGCGATCTGATGGGGTTTCTTACTCCTACAACAGCTTCACTACTGCGTGCTCCCTTTGTGCTGTCGAATAATTTTTTCTTTCTTTTTTTTTTCTTTTTGGCATCCTGGGAATTGAACCCAGGGGTGCTCTACCACTGAGCACCATCTCAGCCCTTTCTATTTTTTTTATTTTGAGACAGTGTCTCCACTATGCTGCCAGGCCTGGCCTGGAATTTGCCATCCCACCTCAGTCTCCCAAATTGTTGTGATGACAGGTGTGCACCATCTCACCCCGTTAATTACATTTTTGTATGTTGTAGGTTCAACAATACAATTATATATTGTTCTATGTAATTGCTTTTTAAAATCAATTAAGAGAAGAAAGGAAAATACACTTTTAGAGTGTCTTTTCTAATTACATAATTGCCTTTGTCGGAGTTCTTTCTTTTCTTCTGTGGACTTAAAGTGCTATGTGGGGTCACTTGCTTTCAGCTGGAGGAAATTTCTTTAGCAGCTCTTGTCAGGCAGATCTGCCAGCCACACAACCTCTGGGTCTAGGATATCTGGGGATGGCCCACCCTCATTTGGCTGTGTCTCAGATGCGCAGCTGACCGTGTTTCTCTTTGAGCGCGTCATTCACTGCCTTCTGGGAGCGAGAGTTTCTAGTTCTGGCGAATATGAGCAACTTTTCTCTTGCTGGTTTCTGCTCTCTTCTTTGTTTTTCAGTGGTTTAATTCTAATGGGTCTGCTGGGGCTCTCTTTGCACAGGTCCTACTGGGTGTCATTGAGATGAATGGTTTTCCTCAAATCTGGGAAGTTTTCTGCCATTATTTCTTCCAATATTTTTCCAGCTTCTTTCCCATTCTCCTTTCAGGCCCTCTCATCATGTGGTGCACTTAATGGTGTCCCCATTCTCTGACACTATTTCTTCTCTCTCTGGGGGATTATGTAAACTGTCAATTTGTGTTCAGATTCACAGATTTTTTCTTGTTCCAGTTCAAATCTACCATTGTGTCCCTACCGTGATTTTTTTTATTTTAGTTATTGTACTTCTTCCGAATTTTCATTGGATTCATTTTTTCCCCTTCCTGTCTCTGTTGGTATTCTCTCTTCAATGAGACATTTTCCTCATACCTTCCCTTACTTCCTTAAGTGGAGTGTTCTTTAGTTACACATGTATAATGCTGCTTCAGTCTTTGCTAATTTGACATCTGGGCCCTCTCATGAGCAGTTTCTGTCACCTGCTTCTAATACTGCTATGGATGGATGACACTCTCCTGCTTCTTTGACCCTCTTCTATGGTAGTTTCTTGTTAAAAATTGATCATGTTCATTTATTTATCACAGTAACTCCAGATGCTGAGTCCCTTCACTCATCCTTCCCTGGGCCTTGATTTCCTGTTTAATTATTTTATGATTTAGCTGGACCATGGTAGTGGAAACAGTTTCTCTTAGTGTGCAGCCTTTGATGTTGATGCTCAGTAATTACAGGCTCGGGTAAACAAACCTCGCCTAGGGAAGACAGCAGGGTAGATATCCAAACCCTGGCTCAAGCAATCCCCTGGGCTGAGCTTCCTCTGGACTCTCCTTGCTGAGTCTCTCTGCAGGTCTCACTTTCAACTGTTAATTCCTACTAATGGCCAGATGACTGCTCATCTGTTTTTGGCAATGCCCTGGAGCAATTAAATTCATGTGCCTTTGCAGGGTGGTTTTGAGACAAGTTTTTGAGGTGTGACACTAAGATGACCCTTTTGCTCTGGCTCTCCTGGTGAACACCTAGCTGGACTGTGGTCTAGCCTGTTCTTGTGAAGTGATGAGTGTCCTCTTAATTGCTGGCCACCCAAATCTCCACGCCTTCTCAGTGCCTGCATACTTGACTCTCACCACACTCTGTCCTGATGAAGTCAGTTCCCTTGGGCAGAGCTTCAGAGACTTTTTTTTTTCCTGGCCGCTCTCCCCCTGGCCAGAATTCAGAGCCACTACTGCCTGGGCTGGGCTGGGCTGTGGTCCGTGTGGGGAGAAGTGTTGTGGCCTGCCCCCACCCTGGGGAATGCAGCAGTCCTCAGCTGGGAGTCCAGAAAGGGGATCTCTGTCTTGGCTGCACCCACCCAGAACGGAGCCCCTGTCACAATGCAGCAGGGGTCAGCAAGGAAGACAAGGGAGAAGCAGGCTGAGGATGAATGCCAGAGTCTCATTGTTCTTATTACGAGTTAGTAGATTTTCTTGATTCAATGGGTTTTTTCATTCATTGTACATCTGAGGACAATTTCCAGATACTTCAAGTGGTTGTTTTAAATAATTTGCCACAGTTGCAGTAGCTTCACTAGGGAGAGGGTCCACAGCCATCCTGGAGGCTATCTTGGGTACACATTGTTTTCAGAGTTTCATAATTTTACATACTTCTTTTTTTTCACTTGGCTTAATGCTTTTCCACATTATTACAACCTCTACAAATGTCATTTCTGATTATCACACAACAGTCTACCAATGTGGGTTGGGCCATCCTTTCACAAACTTCAGTTTAGAAGAGTTTCATGTTTACAGCAAAGTTGGGGTGACAGTGCAGATTTTCAGTATATCCTGCACCCAGTATTAGCTATTACTGACATCTTACATTAATCCATGGTTTGCTTTTACTTTTTTTGCTTTGTTGGGTGATGCTGTGATCATCTTGCTACATACATGGCTGTTTGTATTGTTGGCTCTTGGACTAGATTTTTTTCAGAAATAAAATCACCCAATCAAAGCACTTTAGAATATATTTGACTATAACTTCAAAGTCTCTTAACATAGGTCTATTGTCAAATTCTGCTAGTGTCTGAGTTGTCATTTAAGTTATAATTTCCGGCTGGGTGCAGTACGCACACCTATGCGTGGTCCGTTTCTCAGGAGGCTGAGGCTGGAGGAACATGGGTTAGAGGCCAGCCCGGACAACTTAGCAAGATCATGCCTCATAATAAAAAGATTTTTAAAGGGCTGTAAATGTAGTTCATTGGTAGTGTGCCCCTGGGCTCAATCCCCAGTACTTGAAAAACAAAAACAAAGCTGTGATTTCTAGATTTGCTCAGGTAAAAGGTGTGCCTCTTCAGCATGGCTTCTAGCAAAAGGACTGATTGTGGTCCTTGGTATGAGATGATCTTGACAGCACAGGCCAACCTGTTCACGCCTAATCATGCAAGTCACCCTCAGTGATGCAGCAATTCAGACTAAATATATTAAAGGACATTTTCCAGTTCAACCACAGATAGAACATCAAACAATTTTTATGCCAGTTCAACTCTCTGTGGTAGAATATTCATCTACACCAATGAGTCTTGGGTGTGATTCTCTGATCAGCAGAATTTCTGGCCTCAGGAGGTCAGAATGTCAGAGAGCAAGGGCTGATGCTAATGTGCTGGTGTGGAGGTCAAACCTCAAACCAAAAAGTCTGACATGCTTAGGAGTCACATGTAGCCCCAGAGCTTGTGTGTGTCTGATGCCAACCTTTTACCTTTTCCCAATGGATAAGATAAAGAATGAAGAAAGGATGTGAGATTCACTTCATGATAATCATTTGGGAGTGATCTGATATAAGAAAAGGATGTAATACATCATTAATATTACGAAGCCACTTTTTGGTATTCAGTTCCATCTGCTTCTGACTGCAGGGAGGTTGCTAGGGCTCAGAGCACAGAGCAGGCAAGCTCAATGTACTCTTTGAAATGGGATCAGAGAGCAAGGTCTTGGTACTGCCTCTTCATCTCCTGCCAGGAACAACCCCCATGAAGTAGAGACGGACATGCTGGAAAGTCCCTGCCATTCATGTCTTAAACGGGAGAGACCAGAGTAGCCACTGGCCACAGCCCACAGTGGGCGACACTGTGGCAGCAGGGAACTGTGGTTACACATCTTTGAGATGGTGCCTTCCTCCACCCATCCCCCAGCAGTGATAAGACTACAAGGGTAACAGCTTAGCTTGCAGGCCCTCTTATAAGTGCCTGGAGTGCAGTGTAACTCCATGTCTCTGTTACCTTCTGTCTGGATGGCCAGTCCATTGCAGAAGGTAGGGTGTTGGAATCCACTGTTCTCACATTGCCCTCTCTTTCCCTTTAGATCTGTGAGTGTTTGCTTTATATGTTTAGTTGCTCTGATGATGGGTACATGAGTACTTAAAATTGTCATATCCTATGGCTGTACTGGCTCCTTTATGACTAGACAATGATAGTCTTTGTGTCTTTTTATAGCTGGTGAGTTAAAGTCTATTTTATATGATGTAAGTGTGTTCCTCCTGCACTTTCCTGGTTTTCATTTGCATGAAATATGCTTCAAAGTGTAAGGGACCAAGCCTAACCCTAACACCTGGAAGCTTCCTTAGAGTTCAAAAGCTCTACCTTCTCCCTCAAAACAGTCCCTTGAGAGGAGGGATGATGGTTGGCCTGGGGCAGGCAGAACACACAGGAGGCTGAGCCTGAGCCCCCCAGGGAATCTTCCTCACCATCCTGAGCTAGAGGCTAAGGAGTGGGCAAGAGAGGAGTTGGCCTGGATCTAAAGAGAGGAAAAAAGAATTGAGAGGGGACCATGTCACTTGGAAGAGAAGCCTAGCCAGGCCACAGAAGGGCCAGGCACCCTTTCCTGAAATAAACTGGAGCCAAATTTCTGATCGGTGGCTAAGGTGAAAGAGGGAAGAATATAGGTGTCTAGGAGAGCTCGTGTATGGGAACCCCACTTCTGAGTGAGGAGGAACCCCACTCCTGGGTGGGCAAAGAGAACAGAATAGCTTTAACAGGTATAGCATCCACCCCTGCCCCAGAACTTAATAATTACTAGGAACCACCCAAAAAGGGCTTGAAATTCTTATTGTAATTAAAAGTGCCTTTTGGTGCTTGCCAATTTGGGATAAAAAGGGTGCTTCATCAGCAGGTACTACCCTGTGTATCCAGTGATCTAGTGCCAAATCCCCCCTGTGTAGCCATCAGACTCCTGACCCCACAGTAATCCTCTACCCACTGTGATTCCCTGGAGGGATCAGAAAGTCTTCCAGAGTGCCCCAAAAGGGAGCCTGGTGCACTACCTGAGCCCTCCTCCAAACTGAGTGCTCAGCCTTCCCTGCAAGCCAGAGCCCCAACAGTCTCCACAGAGGGCCATCCACAAGCAAAACTCTTTTGGGACACCCTGTGCCTCTGGCAGAAGAAGCCAGTAGCCCTCTGTCATTGTCTTGCTTGATCTGGAGACCAGAAGAAATTAAGATATTCAGGCAAAAGAGCACTCTGGAGTTCAGAGACCAGACAGGTCAGAATGTACTATGATCTTATAGACACACATACACACCATGCAAACTGGCATTCCTAATAATGGCCTTTGGTAAATAGCAGTATGCTACGGTGCTCGAGGGTTTCATTGTGGCTTTAAAATTAAGACACATAATATAACTTGCACATGCAATTTTTCCCCTTAGAGCTAATCTTCACAGATTGTCAGAGATGATAATGATTATTGTTCACTCTGGAAGCTTCTGCCTGGTAGAAGACAGTAGAAGGAAACTGCCAAACACAAAATTGGCCCAGTACATGGATTCAGGAAGTGCTACCTATGACCAAGGTGGACCATGGTGCAGTGAAAGAAGTGGCTGGTGGAGGAGAGGGTGAATGAGGAATCATTATTGAAGGGTTGTGAGCAGGGCTGGGGAGCTACTCGCATTCCTGGAAGAGCAAGATTGATAAAGTCCCATGGTGACATTACTCTACATTGGTAAAGGGGGAGTCACTGGGAATTTAACCCAGGGATACTTTACTATATAGCTACATCCCAGCCCTTTTTATACATTTTTTTTTTGGTGGGGGGTAGGTGCTACTGGGGATTGAACTCAGGGGCACTCTACCACTGAGCCACATCCTCAGCCCTATTTTGTATTTTATTTAGAGACAGGGTCTCACTGAGTTATTTAGTGCCTCGTTGTTACTGAGGCTGGCTTTGAACTTTCAATCTTCCTGCCTCAGCCTTCTGAGCCGCTGGGATTACAGGTGTGCACCACTGTGCCTGTTTCCTTGTTTTACTTTTTATTTTGAGACAGGATCTCACCAAGTTGCTTATGGCCTTGCTAGGTTGCTGAGGCTGACCTTGAACTTGCAGTCCTGTCTCAGCCCCCTGAGCCACTGGGATTACAGATGTGTGCCACCCACACCTGGATTACTTTACATTTTTTTAAACTTTATTGAAATTTATTTTTTGCTTAAAAAAAATTAATGTTTAACAGGGCATGGTTGTGCACTCCTGTAATCTCAGTGACTCAGGAGGCTGAGGCAGGAGGATCACAAGTTCAAAGCCAGGCTCAGCAACTTAGCAAGGCCTTAAGCACCTCAGCAAGACCCTGTCTCTAACAAAATATATAAAAGGGGGGCAGGGACTATGTCTCAATGGTTAAGTGCCCCTGGATTCAATCCCTGGTACAAAAAATACATAAATAAATAAGTATTTAAGCAAGTCAAATAATGCAGGGGCATATCACAGTCATTCCTTTTTTCCTTCCGTATTGTAACTGTTCTCCAGAGAAACAGAACCATTAGGATGTATGTAAAGACGTATGGAAGAAGGCTGGGATGTAGCTCCAGGGTGGAGTGCTTGCCTGGCATGCTGGAGGCCTTGGGTTCAGTCCCTAGCACCTCAACAACAACAAAAACACATACATAAAAGAAAAGCTGCTATGGAAACTGACTGCACAAACACAGAGGCTAAAAAGTCCCACCATGCTCCAGCCACAATCGAGAGAACCAGAGGCAAGGGGTGTGATCCAGAGACCAAATGCCTGCGAGTCAGAGCTGGGACCCAAGGCCTGAGGACCAGGATGTCTGAGACAAGAGCAGATGGATGTCCCACCTCAAGAAGCAAGAATGAATTTGTCCTCCTCTGCTCTGTGGGGGTGGGGGTAGCGGCCCTCTGTGGATCATATGATGCCCAGCCACGTGGGTGAATGCAGATCTACTGAGTGAGCTGCTAATCTCTTCTAGCAGTATCCTCACAGACACACCCCAAAATAATGGTTTATCAGCTATCTGGATATCTCTTGGCCTCATCAAGGTGACACATACAATTAACCATTTTGAGTTTGCCATTTTCTCTGTGTTTATTTTAACATATCTAATGATATTCAGATAAATGGGAGTTTGTCCAAAAGACAGTTCTGTTCACTGGATACTGATATTTGTATCTCCAGGGCCAGGAAAGCAAACATACACCAGTCTTCAGGGCTGTGTCCAATCACCGAAGCTCTCATGTCATGCAATCCACTGTTCTCAGCAGCTTAACTGTCGCCTCATCCTTTCTGTGAGCAAACCCATGAGACTGGCATTATTATCATCCCCACTTTACAAAAGAGAAGACTGAGGCTGAGAGCAGTTAAGTGGTTTGTCCTTTAACCACGAGATCTGGGAGGACAGAAACCCCGGTGTTTTGTTCATCACAATATCCTCAGTGCCCAACACAGTGTCAGGCACAAGTTGACCTCAATAGAGAGATTTTGGCTGTCCAGGTCCATGGGGGTAGCAATAGTCAGGTCAAGTTGGAACCATGTTCTTCTGACCCTTTAGCTAACACACTGCATTGGCAGTGGTACAGAGTTTTGCATTGTGGGGTCTCCCCTTAGCCCATGGGAATCACACTGAAGCTGCTCTCTCTGAGCTTGTTCAGACAGGAGGCTGGTGTCTCCTGGGCAAGGCAGGTAGCCTTAGACCCAGGGTAGAGCTCCATTCTGGTGGAACTGCCGCGGTTTCATTCCCTCTCACATCCTTGTGAAAATGACTTTGTGTTCAGCAAGTCTACAAAGGAAGACAGGCAGGAAGGCTTCCAGGAGCCTGGTCAAGGGTCAGTGCTTCACCTTGGCTGATTGAGAAACAATGAACAAATGGATGGAGGAGTGTGTTCCAAACACCTGTGGCCAGGACATTCATGGCAGCTCTCAGTTTACTCCCTGAACAACGGCAGGGTGACTGTAGGAGAGGACACTGAGGTTCAGAGGCGCAGAGACTGTCCAGGGCCGAGCCTGTGTAGTCTGACTGCCAGACCAGAGCCTCTCCCCAGTCAGCAGCCCACGAAATTCCTTCCCTCCTATTTACCTGCCCCAGCATGTGAGCCCACATGGTCCCCAGGGCCATCTGCTCTGCTGCTAACTCCAGCCCCCGCCTTTTTACATCTCAACCTGAAGCAAAGGCAACCTAAAAAGATAGGAAAGATGCATACAGGAGCTGGTTTCCCAGAAAAAAGGTGGCTAACAACTGCCCCCAAGTACACGTCTATCAGTATAATTTTTTTGTGGCAAAAGTTTTGAGTAATATTGAAGTCAACTTGACCCACTGAGCTTAAAGGAGAAGAAAAGGCCTGGCTGGGGGGAGGAGGAGCAGGTACACAGAAGAGCTCCATGACTGAGGACAAGGGGTGGGGACAGCTGAACACTGAAGGAAGAGACAAAAGCTGTGTCCAGATGGGCTGGGGGCATGGAGGGAGAGTCCTCCCTGAAGGAGAAACTTAGGCACCAGAGGCTGCGCCACATACAGAAATCTGCAGAGGCCCAACAGGAAGAGTATCTCGCAGGCAATGCTGGTGGCCCAGAATGTGAGACGCAGGCAGTCCAGCCATGCAGGCGGCTCTCTGAGAAGTGGGTCAGGAGTGTAAGGTGGGCTGGTGACCATCTGAAACATTCCGGGCAGCAAGATCAGTTAGGAACTTCAGCAAGGGCAGTTATGGGAAAGTGGCCTTTCCTGAGACAGGTTGGACAACAATAGTTTTACTATGTTCATTGACTCACACTCAGCTATTGCTGCAGGCAGAGGAGCCCAGCCAGGAGGGAAAAGAACACCGTGTGCTGTGGGGTTCTTTTGTTTGTGTGCTTGTGTTCATTGTACGTGCTGCCTGAAACCCACTCATTAAAAACAACCAACTTCTTTACAGCTGGATTTAACTGAGGGGCCATATTCACTTCTGAGACGAGTGACTTTTTGAGACTTGCTGTACCTTTTGGAAGCCAGACTTCTGACAGTTTCCTTCTTGTCCTTCCCCCATGCCTGCCTGCTCCTCTGGAGCGCACACTGGCACAAGCCCGCACATTCACCCCAGGGTTGAATTGTTTCTTCAAGGTGCTTCTGTGGGCCCTGTCCACACTGAGAGAACCCAGCCAGTCCTGCAGATGCTCCTCTGCTGCTCCTCCTCAGCAGGAATTAGGCTGCTGATCCTCAGGAGGATTGCCTCTGAAAGCATGTGTTGCCTTAAACTTTCAGAACATGAAAGCAAAACATTTTCGCCTCATTTAGTAATGGTATAAAATGGTCTTAATATATTCCTTCTGTGATAAATGTGGATGACCCAGTTCCTTCATTAGTATCAGCAATTCACATTAACATTTGTATAGCACCTTAGTTTGTCAAAACATATTCACCAATAATGTTTGATTCTGTCATAATCCCTCTGAGCCAAGTTAGGTGCATGGTAATATTACCATTTTTCAGACAAGGAAACCAAGGTATAGCTAATGAGAAAATATTCAAGGACTTACTGCATGCCCAGTGGTAAGTAGCAGGTCCTACGCCAAGGGCTAGGGTACAACGATAAGAAAAAGCAGCCCAAACCTAACTCTCATTTCTCACAGTTGGGTGTAGAGAATAGATAATCAAATAAAAAACTGTGCTAACAAATGTAAAATCTCAGCTAAATTTTATTATTGTTTTCATCTACATTTTTCCATCAAAACATTGTACAAGTTGTGTTTTAAACCACATATGACAGGGTTTTTGTGCAAAGGAGGGGTATAAATTACTCTGGAAACCTAGAACACAGGAGTCTGGACCTGTGAAGGAGAGCCAGCACAGTTTTCATGGGAAAGTAAGAGGATCTGAGGAGCTGGAAGGGAAGTAGTTGGAAAGGGAAGGGACCAGTATGATAAGTAGAGGGAAGGGCATGTAAAAAGGTCCTGTGGTTGGGAGGAACTTTAAATGACCATCAATATGAACACAGTTGGACGGAAGAGCCTAGAGGATGCCAGGCATGGTGGTGCACACCTGTAGTCCCAGCTACTCAGGAGGCTGAGGCAGGAGGACCGCTTGGGCCCAGGAGTTCTGGGCTGTCATGTACTATGCTGATTTGGTGTCCACACTCATGTACTATGCTGATTGGGTGTCCGCACTAAGTTCGTCATCAATGTGGTGACCACTCAGGAGTGGGGGGCCACCAGGTTGCCTAAGGAGAGGTGAGCCAGCCCAGGTCAGAACAGTGTAGAAGAAAACAGACCAGTGTGAAGGTAGAAAAGTAGCTTCTATGTGAAAGGTTTTAACTTATTTAATAGTAATGAGAAGTCACAAGAGGGGTATGAACACAAAGGAGAAATGGAGAGTGGCGATGAAATGACAGATGGCCCCAACATTCTAGGCTTATGCATCACAGTGGGGCTGGGGTTCAGTGGTAGAGCACTTGCCTAGCATGCATGAGGCACTGGGTTCCATCCTCAGCACCGCATGTAAACAAAGTAACAATCCACTGACAACTAAAAACAATACAGGCATTTGGTTTTAAAAGTGTTGAGTTTGAAGTCCTTGGAACATCCATGCAGAGAGCCAAATGCTGAACACAGAGGTGATAAGGGGAGCCCAGACATAGAGGAGACAGGGGTGCCCTGAGGGAGCTACCTTGCACCAGAAAGATCCAACATGGAACAGTCACATGGAAGAAGAGGAGTCTATGAAGGGGAGGGAGGACGAGTGGCCAGATTGTCAGGAGGAACCCAGAGAATGCTGTTCCATGGAAGAGAGAGGAAGACGTTTTCAAGAACAAAGAAATTGCTATTTGAGTCGAGTACCACTGAGAGGTTAAGTAACAAAGGATTGAAAGTACACCCATTGAATTGAGGGACACACAGGCCACTGGTGACCTGACAAGTGGAAGCCAGATGGCCTTGGGTTGAAGAGATAGAGAGGGAGGTGACATGGAGACTGAAGCAGACAGCAGTTTGGTTTTGAAGCACACTTGGATTCTAAGCACATGTAACCAAAGAGCATAGAGTGGACCCTTGGTGTCTGAGGGACATTGGCTCAAGGACACCCCACGGACACCAGGCTCAGAGGTGTTCAAGTCTCTCACATGCAATTCATAGAGCCTACCCACACCCTCCTGTTTACTTTAAATCATCTCTCAGTTCCTTACAATACCTAATACAACTGAAAATGCTATGTAAACAGCTGTCACACTGTATTTTTTAGGGAATGCTGATGAGGAAAAAAAATCTGTCCATGTTTTGTACAGCTGTGTTTTTTCCAAATATTATTGATCCGCAGTCATTTGAACCCTGGGATACAGAGCCCACAGATATAGAGGGCAGACTGTCATATACAGAATAATAAAATTCAAAGGCCAGTTTTTCCTTGGAATGAGAAAACATGCAAGAGGAAAAACCTACCTCACATTGTGTTTTATCTCACCTTCCCCTTCTGTGCCCACTCTCCTAGCCCTCCAGGTGGACTCCGGGTTCTCTGCTCTCTGGCACTCCATGGCTACTCAGTGTTCAGTACCCTGACTGCTTTCAGGGAGCTGTCCTGCTGGGGAAGGGCCTGGTGAACCAATTATCACTACCTTGAAAATGAATGGGTTTAGAGTTTGCTTTGTCACTGGAGGTGGTCCCTTACCCAGTTGGAGACACTGAGGATGTTTTGGGAAGGGCAGGTGTGAAGTAGGGAACACTGTGGGATGGAAACAGCATTAGCTAGCTGGGTGCTCAGAGGACTCTTTTCTCCTCGCTGGGACCCCTCTCTTTCATGTATCAAACAGGGTCTGAACTTGGATCTGCTCTTCAGGCCTTCCCAGCTCTGGCACTGAGGGTCTTTGTAGCAAACATGGACCAGTGGATGGCACAGTCCTTGGAAGGAGAAGAAACGAGAGAAGGATGCAGAGAGAGATGAGAGAAACAGGCATTTTTCTTGCCTTCAGCAAGATAGTTAAAAGTTAGGTTGAACTAGAATAAATCAGTTGAGGTGTGTAAATCAGAATACATTGCAAGTACTTGGAGAATCTGCTACTTAACAAAGAAAAAGGGGTGGGGGAAGAACTCCTGGAGGCAATCTTCAGAAGAGTCCTTTTGTAGAGGAAGCAAATGCCTCTGGACTCATCCTTTCTTAACCATCTAAATGTTCATCTCTCAGGTTTCCATAAAGCACAAGGTACAGGTGTGCCTAATAACACCATGCAATACAGAAGTAGTAGAGATGCTCAGATAACGATGAATGCTTGACTTCCTCTCCGTTCTCTCACTATCTGTATTGCCTTTGAAAAGCACTTTCCTCTGTACTCCAGCTTCTGAAATCACCCTGACGAAGTCACGTTAGGTAGCAGACAGCAAAGATCTGGGCAGGAGATGATGGGCCTCCAAAAGAATGTCTCTAATTAGGAACCCTGGTCTGGAAACCCAGGGGTGAGACAGAAACAGTGAGCAGCTCCTGTCTGAGCTCCAGCCTAAGGAGAGCACTCCAGGATCCAGCAGGTACCTCCCTTGGGATGATGCTTCTGTTGTTCCCCACCCCACCCACCTCCCACTTCCAGTCACCCTTTCTGCACTCCGAGAAGACAAGCCTTCCAAGTTGATCCACTAGTTGGCCTTCTACCATAAGACATGGTGCTCCATGCTTCATTGGTATAGACAAGGTGTCCCTGCCACTGTGTCCCTGCATAGACCATATTGTGGTGGCAGCCCCAAACAAAGGCCTTCATGCTCTTCACCTTTCCTCGCTCCATCCACGGCCTCTCTTCACTCAACAAATCTGGACAAAGCCTCTGATCCCCTGCCAGCAATCACTTGTGAGCTGATTAATACTTCCGTCTCATTCCATGCCATGCCAAACTGAGCAGGTTTGTCTCCTCCTGTGTTTCCTGCCCATTCTGAAGAGCAAGAGCTGCACAGCTGGGGAGATCTGTGGACCCGGGCTGGCACTAAACACTAGATGATTAAGGAAGATAATGATGAATGAAGGGCTCACAGGTGAAAAACGACCTCTTTGGAATCCCTATTGATCTGCCAACCAAGGTCTTTTTTACATGGAACCTAAATTTAACATTTCAAATTGAGCCTGATTCTTGAATAGCTCACATGCAATTTTTAGACCAGGCAGTAATTTTAGGTGGACATTGCCTAGATGGGGAAACTGAGGCTTGAAATATGGAGATGACTTGCCGAAGGTGTCAATGGCAAAGCCAGGGCTGGGGTGCAGGTCTGACACTCAGCTCACCACTCAGCTCAGGCTGCAGGATTGTTTCCTACAGCAGGACCCAGGTTGTGTCAATGAACTCATGTTGTACCCCTGCCAATGTAAAGAACAAGATCAGGCCACACTGGTCTAATCTGAACCTTGTCTCTAAAAGGACAGTGACAGCAGATGGACAGGAGAGGCACGGTGCTTGAGGAAGTAGTGCTACAGACAGTAGCCAAGACACCGCTCCTCTCTCCTTACATGGGGGTGGGGCAGGCACGAGACAATGCTTCACATGTGTCTCCTTCTGGAGAGGGCTCCCTTTTCTAATAGGCATTTCACTTTGGGATTTATTTCTCAATGGAGTGAAGAATGTGAGGATGGAAGGAATGTCCAGCAAGTGGGACATGGCGGTCAGAAGAAACAGCGGGGAAAATACTCTCTCTCAATGGGCAAGCCAGGAATTGGAGCTGTGCTGGGAGGGATGCAAATTGCCTGAGAGCAGAGCGAAGCCTGCCCCTCTTACAGAGTGCAGAGGTCCTGACTCCCCAATAAATATGCAAAGCAACCCAAGAGCCCTTCCTAGCTTCATCTCAATAATTAGCTAACATCTTGGCATGCATTATCACAACAGGGTTCCTTGCCTGAAAGTGTATGAACAAGGAAGGGGGCTTGGTGGTCGAGGCCGGTCAAAGACCCCCTCTGCCTGCTTCACATAGCTTCACATAGGTCCCAGACAGGGGAGCAGTGATCCATGGAAAACAAAGCATTACCTCACTTTCTATACTCAGCAAAGACTCCTGGGGCCCTTGTTAACAAGAAAGGATCTGGGAGGAGACTCGTCAGCCCAGCCCCACAATGCACATTATTTATACATACTTTCAAAACAGCATCTGCTGACTAATGCCACAGCACGCCAAGAGCTGTGCTAAGCACTTGGCTTGACAATGACTAAGGTACAGCCAGGCCACCAACATGGGCACCAGCTAGCAGTGAAAAATAGAGGCCCATGCAGCTGACCCCAAGGAAGTGGGCGAAGGGCTACACAAAAGAAGGGAAAATGAATTAAAATTTCCTACTAACCTACTATGATTCAGTAACTTTATCCCATTCCTTCATTAAGTCATCGAATAGACACTTATTAAGTGTCCATAGGAGTTGTGCTAAGAATACAAAGATGAACAGAAAAGGTATTTGCCCTTGAAGGATTCACAGACTTACAAGGGAAAGATGAATAGGTAAACAAGAAAAAAAAAGTTACCGTTGGTATTTCAGAAGTCTGTGCACAAAAGATATTCAAAGAAGTCAATGCTAAAAAGCATCTCAAAGTATCTTAGGCTTCACACAAAAGAGGCTATTTATATGAAGTTCCAGAACAAGCAGAGCTAATCTTCTATGAATAAATGTAGAACTAGGTTTTCCTGTTGGGGGGGGGATGGCGGCGAGTCCTCATGCTAAAAAAGACACCTGAGGGCCAGACACTGTGACTCATGTCTATAATCCCATCAATTTAGGAAGTTGAGACAGGAGGATCTCAAGTTCAAGGCTAGCCTCAGCAATTTAGTGAGACCCTGTTTCAAAAATAAAAAATAAAATTGGCTGAGGATGTAGCTCAGTGGAGTACTCCGGGTTCAATTCCCTGTACCAAAACAAAAAAAGGACAAAAACAACCTGAGCAAACTGCCTGGTTTGACAGTAAGGTCATTTATTGTGGTAGAGGTTTGATTACACAGGTATACACATTTGTCAAAACTCATCAAATAGTACACATAAGATGTGCACATTTCATTGTTTGTAAATGTCCCCTAAAAAGGCTCTAAGTACATGTTGGATGGTAGAAAATGATATATAATAGGTGTTTAGAGGGAGGATTTCTAAAGCCTTCATTTGAATTGCATCAAAAAATAAGATGGGGGGGTGGGGCTGTGGCTCAAGCGGTAGCACAGTCGCCTGGCATGCGTGCGGCCCGGGTTCGATCCTTAGCACCACATACAAAGATGTTGTGTCCCCTGAAAACTAAAAAAAATAAATATTAAAAAAATTCTCTCTCTCTCTCTCTCTCTCTCTCTCTCTCTCTCTCTCTCTCTCTTTAAGACTTAAAAAAATAAGATGGGGTTGAGGTTTAGCTAAGAGGTAGAGTGTTTGCCTGCTGTGCACAAGGTCTGAGTTCAACCCCTAGACCTGGAAAAAGAGAAAATAAAAAAGATGGATGGGTAGATGGAAGCAGAGATGCATAGAAATGTGTTAAATCAAATACAGCAAAATGTCAATTGTAAAATCTAGGCAGTAGATATACTATCTTTTCAAAATTTTGATACTTTTCAGAATAAGATAATAGGGGGAAATGGGTGTTAAAGTTAAATTGGATCTAACCTGCCCCATGTCCAACTCTCCAGACACAGGGTATGCCTCTGCTTCTCCCAACTCCTCCATAAAGCAGCCTGGATGCTAAATATTTACTCACCTTCCTTGCTGACAGGGCTGACACATGGCATAGTTCTGGTCAATGAGGTGTTGAAAAATGTCTGCTGTGTCTTCTGGGAAAGCTTGTGCTTAGGTGGTGCTGTCCCTTCCCAACTTGAATACAAATGTGTTTTCTGGAGCTAAGGCAGCCCCTTGCAGCCAGGAAGGAAACCTGCAAGAATCAGACACCCACCCTAACATTATTAAGCCACAGAAACCACATCCACCCCTACTCAATTCCAGACTTCTTGCTGTGTTAGAAAAACAGTTCCTTATTTGTTTTAGCCACTCAGTCAAGTTTTGCATTAATGGCAGTTCAAACATTCTGAGCATGAGGCAGAGAGGTAAAAAGCCCAGTCTTCGGGTAACTGCAAGTCGTGTGATGGCTGGAAACACAGTTTAGAGAGGAAAATGTAGAGCAAGGGATGAAACTGCAGAGTTAGGAAGAGGACAGGCTCTGAGGGATCCTCATGCCATATTAATGACTTGGGAGCTATGGATGTAGGCCTGTGGTGGAGCACTTGCCTGCATGCTTGAAGCCCTGGTTCAAAGAAGACTTAGGATTCTCTGGAGGTAAGGGTGACAGAACATGGGGGCCAGTTCAGATCACCTTTCAGAGCAATGATTTTCAAACTTATGATTACTATCATTTGGGGTCAAAAATACAAATTCAAAGCCCACATCCAGAGAGTCTGATTGTGGATCCCAGGGCCACACCCATATCCCCTATCCTTCTCAGCAACTTCCATGACCAGTTTTGCATACTGACAGCTCTGATGGCTTCCTGTCTCAGTATCTCTGGGTTTCTCTGCCTGAGGGCTTTCCCTGGACACAGGGTATGCCTCAAGCCTCCTTGCTTATCCCTGAGACATTTCAGAGGGGTGTGCTTCTCAGAAGAGCTCCTGGGGGTGCAGCGCTAGTTGCCCAGAGTGGCAAGTAGCCCTTCACCCTGAGCTGCCTTTCCTTCCAGCCCTGTCTCCCTTCCCCAGGCCGCTCTCAGGTGGTATGCTCTCAGGTGGTACCTCTTGAACTCCAGGCACTGAAATCCTGTCCTAAGGCTCTGCTGTGGGCAGAGCCCAAAGGAGGACACTGATTCAGAGCCAAGGAGGCTGCAGTTATCTTGCTGCTCTCTGAGATGTCAGGCACCAGGCTGAACCTCAGTCCCTCCTCCACAAGCAACTGTCCGGTTGACACTGTCAGACACATTTGTAGATTAGAGTGAAATTCTTCAGTGGCAAGCAGATTTTTCAGTTGAGTTGAGACCAAGAGATTTAGCAAATTCTCTAGCTAATTCAGTTACTCCATGAAAAGTTTCCAAACATAAGCATTTTCAAAGATAAGACCTTAACCACAAGGCCCTCAAATCAGCTTATGATGTTGAAAGTAATAATCAGGAGATTGTCCAAACCCCAATACATAAATACATACATAAGAATAAACAATCCTACAAATTATTTTATGTCTAAATTTATGAAGACTTAGTATCTATTCTTCAGTTGTTTTGAGGAATTTATCTTTTACAGAAGACAATTAGATCTTATCAGAAACAGTGATTTAAATGTGTATAGGCCATGCAAAAGCTGTCTCCTGTGGTTTCAACATTCCCTTACTAAGAAAGAGACAGCTCAAATATTTTCAGACCATCATTTGCTCTCATGGTAGGATTTTCTTTTCCCCTCAGTACTGGAGATTGAATTCAGGGGCTCACTTATGCTAGGCAAGTGCTACTTCCCAGTCCTTTGTAAATTTTTTGAATTTTGAGACAGGGTCTCACTAAGTTGCTCAGTCTGGCCTAAAACTTATCATCCTCCTGCCTCAGCCTCCTGAGTAACTGAGCTCATAGGCTCAAGTTAGCATTCTGAGGGGAAGAGCAGGTGGGGAAGAAGAAGACACAGGAGGGGCCAGAGCAGGAGCAGCTGGGTTTCTCTGATGAGCCAATCTCTAGGGCCAGGAGCATGGGGTCCTCATTTTACAAAACTCAGGTAAGCTGACTGCCTAACACCTGTGGCAAACACCCATGGTTCCAGCTACTCAGAAGGCCTGGCAGATAATCACATAAGCCCAGGATTTCAAGTCCAGCCTGGGAAACAAAGCAAGACCCTTTCTTAAAACAAACAAAAAACCCAAGTAAATTGTCCAAGCAAGAAATAAAGTGTCCTCTGTGACCTCCTAGGAACAATCCTTAGGGATGTGCTCTGAATGTAAAGGGCTAATTGAACATGGTAAAAATAAAGGAAGTGTTCCTCTGAGAAAAAAGGGGGAGCTACTGAGCTGGTGACTGTGGTGGAGCACTGGCCTCGAAGGTGTGAGGCCCTGGGTTTGACTCCCAGCACCACAAAAAAGGGGGTAGGAGCAGTGGATGATAAAAGGAACACTTTGATAAGTCCTAAATTTAATTTTAAAAGGCTTGAGGATAGGAGGGAGGAATTAATTTAAAAACAGGCTAGAAAAAATGAAAGGCCGTTTTGCCTTCTTGAATGTATACTGACACCTTACTGCCCATCACTGCCTTTCCCAGGGCCCCAGGGCCTGTCTTCCTATAAATTATGTACTCTCTTGACCTTTCTTACCTCTAGTCAGCATTATGTTCAATGTCAAGCGAGTCATCCTTCCCCAAAGTCCATAAAAACACTTACTCTAGGTCCAGTGGACCTTCTCCATCTGCTGCCTAGCCCTGTGGCTGGTATTCAGAGATTTCTCAGTCTTGAGAGTTTGGGTTTAACAATGTCAACTATACCTCAACAAAGCTGTTTAAAGAGTGTGATGAAATGTTTAAGAAAATGTAGATTATTTTAAAAAAGAAAGTGTCCCATTATTGTAAGCTATGGGCTACGGGTTTTTTGTTGTTGGTTTGGTCTGGTTTGGTGCTAAAGATTAAGCTCAGGGCCTCAATGCTGGGAAAGCACTCTACCCTCTGCTACAACTCCAGTTCTTATGAATTTTTAAAGTAATTTCCAGTAGCTGGGGACATAGTTCAGTGGTAGAGCACTTGCCTAATACACATAAGGCCTTGTATTCAACCTCTAACACCACACACACACACACACACACACACACACACACTCCCAGGAAGGAAGGCTTTTTGACTTGCACTGAAATATTTGCACGCCAGTAGTGATGGTGAGCAGCACACATGTGCTGCTCCCTGTATCCACCACCTTCCCTGTTCTGCAGGGCTGCCCCATCTCTGTGCCTTTGCCAGGAAATCAGTTTCTCAGTCACATTAGGGTGTTAGACCAAATGCCACTGAAGACAGACAGGATGTTCTGGAAATTTCCCATTAAAATCTTCAAGATATAGAGGACTGGCTTCAACCCTTCCAGCCAATATCATTTTACTTGTTGTTCTGGGGAAAATGAGGACGCAAACTGTCAAAAACTAAGTGTGGGCTGCAGGGAAAGCTGTTGACTGATGGGGGATAATAGAAGAATGCAAAAATACCACCACATCAGCTTTTCTTTAATCCAAGCAGAAGAGAAGGGAAGGTCTGCATTTCTACACCCCGAGTTAGTGCTCCTGTGTGTGTATGCATGCACATTTGTGTTTTCTATACTTGAAAAGTAAGTCTTACTCCACAAAAGCATGCAATGCCACCTGAAAGTCTCACAAGGAAAGCTTAATATTTTGGCATAACAGGCAAATAAGAAAACATACACTGACTTATAAGACTTATAACAAATTACAAACATTTCTTTCAGAACCTACTATGTGCCACATGCCTTTCTGAGTTATATGGAGATTCCAAGAAGTAAGGACCTCATCTCAGCCCTGGAGAAATTCATGGTGTAATTGTAGAGAAATGACAAGAACCTAAAAGATAAATAACAGTCTAGTGTGCATACGCTGCACAATAAATGTCAACAGCATAGTCAATTGTATTATTATGAGGGTTCACATAGAAATCATTCCCCCTTCCTTAGGATGTTTTATTTATTGTGGGTGTAGAGGGAAGGTAGGAACTTAATTGCTTTGAGTAATCTTGATATTCGCACATAAATGAATAATGATATTATTGATCCTCAATGCAAACTACCAGCAGAAACAGTTAGGAAACCTGCTGGGAGTTTGCACCTGGCAGCCTGGTTTCCCTATTCATCAGGGAGCCATGGAAAGAACCCAAAAGTACCAATGGCTTCCAGGATGTCACAGCAACCTAGGGTGCTTACTAAGTCAACCTAGGACTTCCAGAAGACCAAGGAAGTTTGAGTGGCAGTATGCAACAGCACCAAATGGGAAAGAGATTGCTCCTCTTATCTGCAGCCAACAAAGTGCTTCACAAATCAATATTAGAAGCTGCACTTATAAATTACACTATCATCGGAGATGGTCTGTGAATTTTTATGAAGATAAAAACAGAAAATTTTATCTTTTTTTTCTTTAAAAATGCTATTTGCTGTAGAATTCTGGAGTTATTACTTGGCCCCCAAATAATAGTCCAGTTAGAGCAATAAGTCATTTACTTATTACTATTATAAAAACAACATGAGATCTTTTGAATCTTGATTAAAGTATTTTTTCAAGTTTTCATTAAAGTGTTTTAAAAACATTTAAAATAACAATATATCTCAGAAAATAATGAGTTTCCTCCTGTTAGCTGTTGAATTGTTTACTCCCATAAGTGAATAATAACAGCACATCAAAGCCAACAGTGGCAATTAAATAATTTGTGAACATAGGTTAACAAATTAGTTCATCATGTTGTGTAATTGTCTAATTAGGATAAAAATGCTAGTCCTACCTAAAAGACTGACAAGCTAGCAAAGCAGGAAGGAACAGGTAAAAGCATCTGGCAAAACACTGGATGGATATAATGATGTTGTTGTTCTGCTCTCAAATTGAGGGGAGCTACAAGAACTTCCAGACCTGACACATCCGAGTTGAGCACACTCCAAGTACGTCAGCCAAAGGAAGAACAAACAAGCAGGAAGCATGCATTTATTGTTTTCAATGTGACATGGCGATGGCCTACATGACCTCCAGTGAATTGTTCGTAGTTTTCATATGACAACTACTAGCTTCCCAGGCCTGTGAAGAAACTTAATGAAAATTCCTTTGAATTCCACCTTAGCCATGTAGGAACAAAGAAGGTGAAGAAGAATCAGCAGCAAGAGGAGGAGGAAGAACAAGAGGAGGAGGAGGAGGACAAAAGAAGGATCTCAGAGGAAATGAGGAGGGTTATATTATAATGAGGCCCGAGCTGCTGGGATTTCAGGCATGTGCCACCATGCCTAGCAGCATATTTTGATGTGAGCTACATGAGTGAAGGGGGAATTTGGAAGTGACTCAAATGGGAGTCAGGAGGGCTGGATTGTGGCTCAATGGTAGAGCGCTTGCCTAGCACATGTGAGGCACTAGGTTGGATCTCAAGGAGTGGTGGCACACACCTTTAATCTCAGTGACTCAGGAGGCTCAGGCAGGAGGATTGCAAATTTGAGGCCAGTCTTAGCAATTTAGCAAGACCCTCAGTAACTTAGCAGAACCCCCTCTCAAAATTAAAAATAAAAAGTGTTGAGGATATCTCTCAGAGGTAAATTCCCCTGGGTTCAATCCCCAGTAACCCCCCCTCCACACACAAAAATATCTATTCATCCCTCTTACTACACACTTCCTACTTCTCATTCTCTTATTTAATAAGTATTAACTAAGCACCTACTGCATGCCAAGTATAGAATTAGGTTTTTCTAAGGTTATGAAGATGTACCAAATTTAGATCTTCTCCTACAGGGTTTTCTTTTTGATCAGAGAAATAAGACATGCATATGGCTGTAAACATTGAGTGTGAGACCATGTGCTGTCAGAGTCTGAAGACCAGGAGAGGCAGCCTGCTGCTGGAACCCAAGCTCTGTGGTGTTGCTGCAGCATGGAGTTTGGTGAGGAGTGCTGGTGGTCAAAGAATACACGCAGAGTAATGGTATGCACAAAGGCACACATAGCTTATCACTTATTCTGCCACCAGTTTGAGGTTTAATCCTAATTACCTTCCATAAATGAAAGCCAACTCTGCTTATTTCCATTGGCAATGGAGGCTGTTGGGCAGCTGAAAAAAAATCTGCTCTCTCAAAAGGCAGCCAGAGACACGGCAGGGGCCTGGGGGCTTCAGAACTCTGAATCCTCAGAGATCATCCAAGCAAATGAGACCCCTAAATGTACACAAATCTCATCTGTAAAAGGATTTGAAAAATAGTGCGGCCTGTGAAATGTACATAACTTTCTCTCCTTTCCTTCTCTAAGCCATGCTTGTGACACCGTAAGACACACAGTCACAGCCACATTCTTGGTACTAGGGAAAGCCTCCTCATTCCTTGATTGGCTTCCATTCCACTTACCACATCTTCCCTGTGGCCTTGGGAAACAACCTCAAAGTGCTGGTTAAATATGAAGTGAGGTTGTGTTGAAGACATTTCCTGCTTTTTCTGTTGGTTGCAAGAATTGACAACATTTGTCGGGCACTGTGGATATGCACATACACGTGCCTGTGTGTCAATATTGATACGGATATAGATGTTACAGGGCAGATCAAGCTTTGGTTAATAATACAAATCAGGACAAGAAGAAAAAAAACTAAGCTGGGTACACATAGGCCTGTAATCAATCCCAGCTATCTAGGAGGCTGAGGCAGGAGGATCATAAGCTTAAGGCCAGTCTGGGCAATTTAGAGAGACCCTGAATCAAAATAAAAAATTAAAAAGCTGGTCAGGTAGCCTAGTGATAGAGTGACACCAGATTCAACCCCCCATACCAAAAAAGAAAAAAAGAAAAAAAAAAAACTAGATGGAAGCAAAAAGAAATAATTGATTTTTAGACTCCAAAGACAGAAAACTGTTTACTGATATGAGACCTTGTGCTCTATTAGGGACTGCAGGACACTGTCATGTCACACCAGGACCTCCCAACAAGGAGCCTTACCAATCAGTCTCAAAGCCTAGAGACACTGTCTTTTCAGTTACTTCTCTTCAGTCATTCACATTTGTGTTCGGTCATCAAGGTTCATCTCACACCCTCAGATCACCAGCCAGTGAGAAAATGCTTGGGTACACCTTTAATAGCATATATATATATATATATATATATATATATATATATATATATATATATATATATATAGGCAGGGGTACTGGGATTGAACTCAGGGGCACTCAAACTGCCACACCCCCAGCCCTATTTTGTATTTTATTTATACACAGGGTCTCACTGTGTAGCTTACTGCCTCACTATTGCTGAGGCTGACTCTGAACCCCCGATCCTCTGTCTCAGCCTCCTGAGCTGCTGGGATTACAGGCATGTGCCACCATGCCTGGCAGCTCGTATATATTGAGTGAGCTACATGAGTGAAGGGGGAATTTGAAAGTGATGCAAATGGGAGTCAGGAGGGCTGGGTTGTGGCTCAGTGATAGAGCGCTTGCATAGCACATGTGAGGCACTAGGTTGGATCCTCAGCACCACATAAAAAAATAAATAAAATAAAGTAATTAGAAAATGGGAGTCACGAAGGGGTTAAAAGTTTGTAAAATGGAAATTTCTTTTGTGTGTGAGAAACTGGCTGAGGAAGACTGGAGGAAAGATATCTACGGAGGAGTGGTCTACCCTGCCTTTCTGGGGTAGGGAGCACCCGGCGCCCGGGTGGGTCCTAGAGTACCTCACTTTGATGGTTCCCAGGGCTGCTGAGAACTGTCCATTCGCCTGGCTTGTTGGGACCCCCCAGGCAGCCCTTAAGAAATCAAATGCTCATTTAAAATGGGAGGACCACTTTCATTCTCCCACCACTACGGGCAGGAATGGTGGGTTACAGCCCTGTTTAGTTCTCAACTTGCTGTGGGAGATCTTAGAAAAGTCATTTATTCTCCAGAGTCCTCAATTCTCCCTGCTCTAAGTCAGGAGTATTGAACTAAAAGAGTTTTTAGAAGGGAGACCACACAGGTTCCTGTAGGAGCTAGGCCATGTAGGCCAGGACACATGCTGAGCCGGAGGGAGGCCTGCAGGGCCAGCCAGGGGTCATGGCCATCACCTCAAGAAACCTTTCCCACATCAGAGGGCATTCCTAGTTTACAGGCTCGTCTCCCAAAAATAACCCCCAAGCCATCAAAAATGCTCCCAAACTTAACTTGAAAAAAAAAAAAACACAAAAAATAGTAACATAAGAAAAAGTAGCTACTTTGGAAAAGGTATCTTACATGCAATTTCACAAAATTTCTTAGAAGTATGAGGGGAAAGCAATTTGACATCAGAAATTAAGAAGCACTCAAAATAGTTTATGTAGGAAGAGGTATTGAAGTGTCTTGACATTTTTAAATCTTTTGAGATTTAATATATATATATATATATATATATATATATGTATATATATATATATATATATACACACACACACACACACAAAGAGGAAAACAAAATCTATCAATATATAATTCTGTAAACTGCTTCGTACTTAAATATATTTCAAAACAAATTCAAATTGCTATAATAAACTAAAATGTTGTCAAAGAATAAAGCAAGACTAGCCAAATCACAGTGAATTAGACACTGTATTTATTTTTGTGGCACTGGAGACTGAACCCAGGGGCTCTCTACCACTGCGCTCCATCCCCATCCCTTTTCAGTTTTTATCTTTGAGACAGTGTCTTACTAAGTTCCCCAACCTGGCCTCAAACTTGCAATCCTCCTGCCACAGTCTCCCCCATAGCTGGCATTACAGGCATGTTTCACTTAGATATTTTAAACCCATTTTTCCAGCAAGATGCCCTATTTTTAGTGCCTAATACAAATTCTAATACTATTAATTCTGACGTACCTTGCAGTATCATCTTTCCATAGATCTACTGTGGTAAAGTTGTTGGTTTATGGCTGGTTTGGGAGTTAGTTTGGGGGATTTTGCAGTTTTACCTTCAGTGAAGATTTGGAAGTAGAAAATGTAATGATTTATCTTCTGTACAAATTGTTTTCCTGACACTATTGTTGTTGAAATAAAAGTCCTTCTTTGGAAAAAAAATCCAAACACACTCTGTAAGGCTCAGAGTAAGAAAGAACATTATAAGAAACAGAAGTTTCCATTATAAGGCAGGGAGCTCCCCATCACCACAAGTATTTTAGTATCCCTTAGGGTCACAGGGGAGATAAGTTTTCATCGGATGTAAGGCTGAATGGTTGGCCTCAAGTTACTGGCCAGTTGTAAGACATGAGTTTTGTGATCCCTGGGTGCATAGGATTGTAGCTGAATCCATAGTTCAAGCATCACCCACCACAGTCCTTTAGAGCAGGGCCTGTTCACACTTGTACCACCACCCCATCATGGGTGTGCTGGTGTTAAATTGCTTTCCTGCTGCTTGGTTGAGAAGGGAACTGAGTTTTATTTTGACTAAAGCAATCTTAATGCATCTGGGAGAATCAAAAAGCTCTAATAGCACACCTCAGCTTTTCTAAGAGAACACACTGCTTCATTACCAGCCCATGGCAAAAGAGCAACACAGTGACCCATGCAATAAAAATTCTCACTCAAGCCAGGTTGCAGGATGCAGGCCTATAATCCCAGCTACTCCAGAGATAAGGCTGGAGGATCACAAGTTGGAGGTCAGCCTGGACAACTTAGTGAATTCCTTTCTCAAAATATAAATATAAAGGGCTGGGGATATAGCTCAATGTAGAGCTCTTACCTATTCCCAGTTCCCCACCTCCAAAAAGTCTCTCTCAGTTGTTTACTATTTAGTGAAATACTAGAAGAAGTAAAATCAGGCCTAGGTTCATTTCAACACTCAGGTCATCAAAGCGATGTGGGCAAGTGTGAGCATTTCCATTCACTTACAGGGGTGGGTGTTGAAGGCAGCCCACACCTGTATGTCCTGCCTCTGTCAGGCAGGCTAGCAGAAAATGTGCCCTGTGCTTCATCAGTCTCTGGTACCCCTTCTGAGGCAATGATTGACAGGGCACTGCATGCAGCAAATTCCATGACTCAACATTTTGAAGTTATGTTTCACAGTGAAACTAAGCAGGGAGAGGGAAGCCCTGTGTATGTGGGTGAAGGAACAGGCCACAAGGATTTTAGCAGAGCTGGAATCTTGTAAATAAGTCATATTACAATAAGTAAAATGTCCTGAACATCCCGAACGTCCTGAACAGATAAACTCAAGGTTAAAGACAAGTATTCTGATTTGTAGGCTTTTATGGGAGTCAATTGGCAAGATATGAAAGCATCCATTGGGATGGGGCTGTAGCCCAGGGGCAGAGCACTTGCCGAGCATATGTGAGGCACTGGGTTCTATCCTTAGTACTGCATAAAAAACTAAACAAATGGCATGCTGTCCATCTATAACTATAAAAAAATGAAAAATTTAATAAAAAAGTATCCATTATCAGAGGCACTTCATTACAAAGGCTATGTGCTTGCTTGCTTGCTTGCTTGCTTTGGTGCTATAAATTTGAACCCAGGGGAACTTAATCACTGAACCACTGAGCTACATCCCTAGCCCTTTTATATTTTATTGTGAGGCAGGGCCTCACTAAGTTGTCCAAACTGGCCTTGAACTTTCGATCCTCCTGCCTCAGCCTCCTGAGTCACTAGGATCATAGGTGTATGCCACCATGCCCAGTCATGGCTGTGTTCTTTATAGATAAATCATGGGCCATCACCCAAAGCATCTTGGCCATAATATTAGAGATAGGGGGTCCAAAGACCTAAATTAACATTTAACCTTATATCTTAAGTATGTTGGGCAAATTGCTTCACCTTTTATTTTCCAGTGCTGGGGTCGAACCCAGAGCTTCACACAAGCTCAGCAACCACCCTACCCCGGAGCTGCATCCCCAGTCCTTATTTCACCCTCTAATCCTTATCTACAAAATCAAGATAATAAAATCTACTTAACATAGTTACTACAGTGATTAAATTTTATAATTAATCTGGTTATCTGAAAATTTTAATGCACACTTAAAACATGCCAGGCACAAAAGATCTAAGTAGACATCTCTGCAAAGACCTACAAATGGCCAATAAGCCCAGGAAAAGGTATTCAACATCATTAGCCTTCAGTGAAATGCAAATCAAAACCACAGTTGGGCTGGGAGGTAGCTCAGTGGTGGAGCACCTGCTTAGCATATGTGAGGCCCTGAGTTGGATTTCCAGGAGTGAAAGAAAGAACAAAAAAAGAAAGGAAGGAAGGAAGGAAGGAAGGAAGGAAGGAAGGAAGGAAGGAAGGAAAGAAGGGTGGATGAACAGAAAAGACAATCCACAATCAAACACCATTCCACATATCCTGGAATGGCTATAAAGAAAAATACAATGAAAAGTGTCAGTAAGGATGTGGAGAAATCAGAATCCTCATAAACTACTGGGGGGATATAAATGCAGCCACTTGGGAGAAGTCTGACCCTTCCTCAAAAGAGCGAACATGAATATTCCTAATACCATTCCTCATAATTGCTGGAAGGTGGAAATGATTGAACGTCCATCATTTGATGAAAAGGCAAGTGAAATGTGGCCTGTCTCTACAACGAAACATTATTTGGCAATAAAAAAGAAATGAAATACTGATTCTTGCCACAACATGGAAGAACCTTGAAAGCATTATGCACAATGAAAGAAGCCAATTACGAAAGACCACCTACTGCATGGTTCCACTGATATGAAGTGTGTGGTGTACAGGGAACTCCAGAGGCAGAAAGCACACAAGTGCTTGTTTGAAACTGAAGGAGAAAGGGTTTGGGCAGGTTTGGAATGATGATGGCTGGGGAGTGCAGAGTATCTTTCTGGGGTGATGAAAATGTCCTAAAATTGATTGTAGTAATGCTTTCACAACACAACTCCGAATATACTCAAAGCCCCTGAATCATACATCTTAAGTGGGTAAATTGTATGGCATATGAATTGTATCTCAATAAAGCTTTTTTTCTTTTTTTTTAAGTGAGCTAGGCAATTTGCTAGACACACGATGCATAATGAATATGAAATGCACATGTCATGTGCTTAATAAATAAAATGCAAACACATAATGCCTCATTTATTTTGAATAAGGGAAAAATACCTTCTAAAAGGAACACAAGTACATGTGGAATACGGAAGCCTAAATTAATTGTGCTAATTAGGAATAAAATAGCCATCACTAAGGCACATCAGCATGTAGTATTCTCTGGGATATCATTAAACTGTACTTGAGTGTACAGTAAGGCAAAGCCTTCGGTGGCAATAATTTTTAGTAACATGCTATTGAGTCATAGTGTTATTTAAATGGAAAGCAAAGGCTCTTATAAACTAGAGCTGAGAATCAAAGACAAAGAGATAAAATGACAGTTTGTTGCAAGAGGAGAGAATGCAGAGAGGGAAATATATCTCTCATAATATCTGGGCTGTCACATTCTGAGTGCTCAGGTTCCCACTCTTTCCACGTCCTGCACACACATTCAGTACAAGAAAAGAGAAGCCCTGTTTCTCCCTACCCTGGAATTAAATAACCAAAAGCAGAAAAATAGACCACGGTATACTTCTTTAGTCTTAGCCTCTCCCACTCCCCTGTTAGCCCCAGGAGGCTATCAATTCACAGCATGGCAGAGCAGACACAACCCTCCTGCAGAGTTACTGATGGATGTGGATCCCATGGAAGAAGTTGCCCTACTCTAGTAACATATGAACGGTCTGAGGACAGATGCTGACACCTACCCCTGCTTTCACTGGCCAGGATCTTACCATTCCTGTCTCGATGTGACATCACACAGATGGTCTTGAATGTTGGGAAGTACTGTGACACCAGCAAAGGCAGAGCTCTGGAATGTGTCCAGTGGCATTCAGACATAAGGTGTCTGCGGCTCTGGGGGAAAGAACTGATGGTGGTGGCTCTGACTCCCTTGAGCACCATAGCTCTGGATGGAAGGCATGTGGGCATGTGAAGAGTTTCATTTATCAAAAATAAATGAGAGGGGGGCTGGGGATGTGGCTCAAGCAGTAGCACGCTCGCCTGGCATGCATGTGGCCCGGGTTCGATCCTCAGCACCACATACAAACAAAGATGTAATGTCCGCTGATAACTAAAAAATAAAATAAATATTAAAACTCTCTCTCTCTCTCTCTCTCTCTCTCTCTCTCTCTCTCTCTCTCTCTTTAAAAATATTTTAAAAAATAAATGGGAGGGCAGAGCATTTGCTTAGAATAAGCAAGGTCCTGGGTTCCTTCGTCAGCATAAAAAAAGTAATTAAATCATTTCTAAAAAGAGAAGGAAAAGAGAATTCACTGTGTGGAGAAGCAACAATAACATATAGAGTTAAGGTTAGAGATAAGCAAGGAAGGGAGAGAGAGAGGGAACAGAGGACAGAGAAAGACTATGACAGAGTCTGTCCATGCATTTAAAAATCTGCCAGAGGGCTGGGGTTGTGGGTCAGTGGTAGAGGGCTTGCCTAGCACTGGTGAGGCACTGGGTCCCATCCTCAGCACCACATATAAATAAGTAAAATAAAGGCAGCGTGTCCATCTACAATTAAAAATATTTTTTTGAAAAAATCTGTCAGAAAGAGAAATGTTAACTTTAAGCACCAAAGAACAAAAAGACCCCTCTTTGGTGGATGCATTTCTACAGTGAGATGGTGGCAGAAGACGCTAAAATATATTAAAGATTAATATATGGTAAGCAGGAAAAAAATAGGGTGGTTAGCAGAGAACAAAGATGGCATGTCAGAGCACTAAAGAGATAATGAGTGGACATAAAATTATTCATATTGATATGAAAAGGGGATTGGACTGGTGGGCCAGGACAAGGATGGATGTACAGCTGCGGGAACAGGGGAGGGCAGAAGGGAACAATGTAATAACAGCTGAGGCCAAAATTGACTGTACAGTGACTCTGAGAAAGTAAAATCAGCCTCAATGACAGAGTGAGATGAAGAGAAGCGGCCATTATACATCCCCAAATAGAAGCAGATTTAAATGAAATTCCAGAGCATTTACTGAAGGGATCACATGAGTCTGAAGAAATGTAAAGCATAAATATTTAGTTGAGGAGAGCAAGAGCTTTAAAATAGAATGCAAATTCTAAGCCTGGAAAGCAAAACACAAAAGCGAGTTCACAATTGACAATTTAGTTGTGTTCCTCCTTTTCATTCACTAATTGTTTTCTTCAGGCTGCTTTGTAAATACTTTCCCACAGCAACACCGTGATAACTGGTGGATAAGTTCCAAAAGAGACCCACAAAAATCTCTTGAGTTATTAAAATCCTACCTTAACAGTGCTCCACTAGTCTCAGCCTGAGTTCAGGGTCCTGGGCATGAGGAGTGTGTTGTCTGTCAGCTTTGCGTTACTGACAAGGATCCAAGATCATCAACTTATAAGAGGTTCCAGTCCATGACCAGGACATGCTGCTCTTTGGGCTCTGGTCATGGGCAGCTCATGGTGGCAGGAACCCAAGGCAGCACAGAGCCACTAACCTCGTAGAAGAGATGTGGAAGGAGGAGAGAGAGGAGGGGCTGGGGTCCCATTGAGCCCTTCAAGGCCACTCCCCCAGTGACTGGAGACCTTCCCCCAGGTGCCACCTCTTAAAAGTTCCACCACCTTCCAAAGCTTGAGACCAAGTCTTTTTTTTTTTTTTAAGTTGTCAATGAATCTTTATTTATTTATATGCGGTGGTGCTGAGAATTGATACCTGTACCCACACATGCTAGGCAAGCTCTCTACCACATAGCCACAACCCCAGCCCTGGAGACCAAGTCTTTAACACACAGGGCTTTGGGGAACATTCCAGATCTAAACTATAGAAGGGAGTAACAAAATGCCTGTGAGGACAAGAGGAGAAAAGGAAAGGAAAGGATGAGAAATAAGAGAAAGGTGAAGGAAGGTTTCTTCCTTCTCGAACACTGGGTTTCAGAGCCCTGGCTCCAATCTCCACAGTTCTGCTCAAGGTTAGAAGTCACCTAATTCACAGCAAGCTGTAAGCATCCGTGATCATTGTCCATTAGACTTCCTACCAAGGGTCCTTGCTGTTTTATTTTTATTTTTTAAGACAGGGTCTCATTTGTTACCATGCCTGGTCTTGAACTATCGGGATCAAGAGGTCCTCTTGCCTCAGTATCCCCAGTAGCTGGGAACACGCGTGTACCACCACACCCAGCTGTTGATTTGGAATTTAGCAAGAATGTTCCAGGACCAGTCTCCCAACCATTTCTACTTCTCCCAGCCTCATCTTTCCTTTGTTCCTCTAAAGCATCCAGGGTTTTGACTTGGGGCTCTGAAGGTTATAGATATAGAGGGTTGGATAGTTGTGTTTGGCAGATACAAAGTGTCTATGCAGAAGGTGATTTCTTTAACTGCACCTAGAGAAGTGATATTACAGATTGTAGGTGAAGTATAGAGACTGTTTAAATCTTTTAACTCGGGGAAGTATGCCATCACGTAAAGCATGTCAAAACTCTGAATCAGCGGGTGAAGACTGTGTGATTACTCAGAGACCCATAAGGGAAAGCAAAAATTTAGAGAAATAAATGGATGACAGATAATTCAGGAAAACATGGAAAGTCAACTTGGAAAAACAAGGTTGGAAAGAGAAAGGAGTCAAGCTATTGGAAATATAGAAAAAGAATATGGCAAGGAGTCATGAGGTTTGCATCAGCAAAGACACAAGTAACCAAACACCCATAGTCAAAGGTGAAAGGCAAGTCACTCTCAGAACAGAAAGAAAGCACAAAGGGTTTACAGAGTTCCCACTGATGAGATGTTTGGAAGAACAGTTCTCAAAGAGGACTGGGACAGGAGGAAATCTTCATTAGGACAGGAAAATGCTTGAACTGTAGAGCTATGTTCCACACTGGCAGGGTATACAAATACATCTGTGAAAGGATTATTATTAGGGGAGAAGATTTTTTTTAAATGTGTATGTCCAATAAAGTGTCTTCTTACAGTTAATATTTGGGGAGGGGCTCTCTCAACGACAATGAAGGGCACATTTTGATTGTGGGTTGGGTTTTTGTTGTAGTTGTTATTGTTTGTTTTTTAGTGTACTGCCTCCACCAGGGCCAATATTCGTCTAAATTGCACAACTAAAGAAAATATCAAAAAGAAAGAAAGAAAATATCAAGGAGCTGCGGTTGTAGCTCAGTGGCAGAGCACTTGCCTAGCATGTGTGAGGGACTGGGCTTAATCCTCAGTACCACATAAAGATCAATAAATAAAAAATTTAAAAAGAATGCTACGTAAAAAAAAGAAAGAAAAGAAAATATCTATACAAGACAGCTTTGGCTTTGTATTGTCCCTTCATATTTGCCCATGCAGAAGTTATTTTTATTCACCTCGTTTCCTAAGAAACCAAAAAATTTTGTGACTTATCATCAACAATACTCTGTCAACAGACAGATCCAGATTTTTTTATTCACCCTACCATGCTGGGCTGTCAGCAGCAGTTTCTAGGACATGAAAAACATCCAAACTGGCAAACTTCAGAAGAGCAGGCATTTTTTTTCTAAGCATATTTTGCCTCATTGTGACCAAAGGCCAACCTGTTCCCCTGTTTAAAATATGCAATGGAGTTATTTTAGCTTCCAAACTTTTCCATTCGGAACAAGCATTTATATTGCGAAAGAGGCAAAAGAGAAGAATCATATCAACCTGCTTAGCTTAGTGATTGCAGGTGCTCTGAAGCCAACGACATTGGCCTGGATCCTTACAATCCTCCCCTAGACAAGCACTTCAGTGCCAGTGGTCAAGTTTGTATTCCTCTCCTCCCCACAATCAGCCTGGCAGGGGAGGATTCCTGTAGAAACTGAATAGCCCTGGCTGGCCAGCCCCAGGCCCACGCAGGCATTGCAGGCTCCGATCCTGCCTGTGCTCCTGCCTGCCAACCACTGCTCCACAGCTCCAGGACAAGTGCTTGGCATAAGAGGGCTGTGAGGAGTTCTTGTTTAACAGGTGTAGGTTCTGTTTGGGATGATGAAAAGGTTTTGAAAGTAATGGTAATGGTTGCAAAGCATCATTAATGTACTTAATGACACTGAATTTTACACTTAGGAATGGATAAAATGGCATATTTATATAACATGTATTTTACCAAGATAAAGGAAGAAGTAAGGCTTGTAAAAGGACAACAATGTAGTATTGTATTTGGTGTTACCTCTACTCTGGGGTTTTTAAGAGTAGCCAGAAGTTATGATTAGTATGGAGTAGCTCCTGTTTTAACTTGCAAAATTTAATAATGGCATTGAGTCAGGCAAAATAATTTTGTGGGCATACGAGCTGTCAATTGAGACTTTTAGGGAGATACCCTGGCAGGTTATTTTATGGAGTGGGAAGAAACACTGTGGTTGGTCAGAGAAATCCTGATTTGAAATTTTTTTTTTGGTTTTGGGAATTGAACTCAGGGGCATTCAACCACTGAGCCACATCCCCAGCCATATTTTGTATTTTATTTAGAAACAGTCTCACTGAGTTGATTAGTGCCTCATTTTTCTGAAGCTGACTTTGAATCCGTGATCCTCCTGAGCCTCTGGGATTATAGGCCTGCACCCCTGTTCCCGGCTGTGAGTCTAATCATTTTGAATTGCTTTCTAGTTCATTGCTTATATTTTCCTAGTCTATAAAATGAGACAAGTAATAGCTGCTGCATCAATCTCTCAGAAATGCTGATGTAAAGACACACTGATCACATAGCATACTCACCTTGAAATATATGGTCTGTGACCTCACATCTGATGTCACTGTATTGGGAACATTCATAAATAAAATGTTTCTTTCATCCTCTACAGAGAGAAATGGAGGATTGTTTGAGTGGCAGGGATTCTACTGAGCAGGAGTCAGGATGTTGACTTCCACAGGTTTAGTCTAGTATTCAAAGTGTTTTTCATCTGTCAGTAGTAATCCTATTTCAACCTTATTATTTGGGAAGCTGCTAGGTTATGTACACAGTCCTTCTTTGAAGTTCTAGTGAGATGACAATCTTCTCAAATTCATTGAGCTTCTGTTTCTTCATCTGTCACATGAGGGTAAAATCTACCTTGTCTACTTGACAGGATTCTTTTGAGGATTCAGCAAGGTCTTTCCATTCATTTTATTCATTCAGTAAATATTCATGGTGTGCTTATCACTTATGCTGGAGGATGGGAATGTAATGTTCATCAAAGAAACAAGTTCCACACCTTCCTATAGACTCCAGTTAAGTGGCATAGACAATGTATGTGAGGCACCTACGATGGTGCCTGGCATGTTTGTAAATGCCAGTAAACATAGCTTTCTACCTGTGATGTTTAATTGTATGTGTCAACTTGACTGAGCTATGGAATACCCAGACATTTGGCTAAACATTATTTCTAGGAATGTCTGTGAGGGTGCTGCTGGAGGAGATTAGCATTTGAAGCTGTGGGGTCAGTAAAGCAAAATGCCTTCCTCAGTGTGGTGGGCCTCCTTCAATCTACTGAGGGCATGAATGGACTAGGAAAATATAAGCAATGAACTAGAAAGCAATTCAAAATGATTAGACTCACAGCCGGGAACAGGGGTGCAGGCCTATAATCCCAGCGGCTCAGGAGGATCACGGATTCAAAGTCAGCTTCAGAAAAATGAGGCACTAATCAACTCAGTGAGACTGTGATTCTGCAACCTGTGTACTCAGGTACAGATATGTCAAGGTCATTGTACTGTCATGTGTAACTAATTAAAACAAGTTAAAAAAAAGAAAGTAGGAAGAAAATATTTAACAGTTTGCATCTGAAGAATTCTTTGTGGTGCTTAAAATCAACAAATCATATATTTGAGGCTGGATGTATAGCTCAGTGGTAGAGATTTTCCTAGTATGTGCAAGACACTTGATTAGATCAAAAGCAGAATAAATAAATAAAATTGTATACTAAGCAGAGTTGTAGGAGGAAAAGGCTTTTAGGTCAGAATTTAACTAAATTTCTGATCATTTGAAGTTCCATTAAATAGCAAACCACATCTTGAACATTATAGTCAAAAACATTCATTCGCATTTTAAATGAGGTCTCATTTTTCTGTAGTGGATATAGACTAATCTGAATTTCTGTCTTATTGTTTTTATAAAAGTATATACATAACCTCATACTTTTCTCTCTATTTATGTAATTTCTTATTATAGGCTTGACTTTATTAACTTCCAAAAGTCTTACATGTTTCAGGTTTTGCTTTGTAGTCTCATTTTCATAGAGGATTGGTAGAAAAAGAGAGAGGAATTGGTAGCAGTCGTTCATGCAAAATGTCCAAACTTTTTATTAAACTGAAATAGCTCAGGAAATTTTAGATTGTTGTTGTTTTGTAGAAATAATTGTACATGAGGAAGCCTCAAATGTTAATAGAACACAGGACTCCTGGGTTTGAAATCCAGCTCTATTGCTATGTTGTGTGACATGGGGTGAGGCATGTCTCTCTGAACCTCTGTTTGTACTACAGCATCTCTGATGTCATATTTAACTACATAAATATATGCAATCCTTCCTATGTCTGCAGGGAATTGGTTCCAGGACCTCCTATGGATACCAGAATCTGAGGATGCTCAGGTTCCTTATGTAAAACAGCATAGTGTTTGCATGGAATCTTCACACATCCTCCTGTATGCTTTAAATTCTTTCCGGACCACTTATATCTAATACAATGTAAATGTCTCGTAAATAATTTTATACTGTTTTTTTTTTTTAGGGAACAATGACAAGAAAAAAATCTGTACATGTTCAGTAAACACAATTCTTTTTTTTTTGTGGGGGGTTTACTATTTTGATCTGAGGTTCATTGTGGCTGGAAAGATAGAACCTGTCCTGAAATTTTGAGTCTACATAGCAATGTTTGTTGTATACCTGGTGCTGACCCTGCTCCCTTTGCTCCACAAACTTGGAGACCTATGTGTTTTCTTAAAGCAAAGAATGTTGGTTTAAAATAAGTAATTAAACCCAGGACTTCTTTCCCAAAGGAATGCTGGAATTTGGTGTAATAGGTTTTCCCAAGCTTTTTGTTTTGCAACATTTCAAATCTTCAGAAAAGTTTCAGGCAAAGTATAATGAGGAGCTTGTATCTACCAATTGCTAACGTTTTGCCACATTTGCTCTCTGTTTCTGTACTCCTTCCCTTGGTGTATAGGTATTGTTGAACCATTGGATAATTTATTGCAGGCATCCTAACACTTCATCCCTAAATACTGTAGCATATATTTTTTTAAGAAAAAGGACATTCTTCTACATAGCCACAATACAACTAATTGGTAAATTTAACATTGATCCAATATTATTATCTGAAAATAAACTCTATATTAAAATTTTCACAATGGTTCCAATACAGTCCTTGTAGTTTTATTTATTTGTTTGCATTCCATGATATAACCAAGATTATCTGTTACATTCAATTTTCCTATCTTTTTACCCTCCCTTGATTTACAATTTTCTAGTCTTTTTTATTTGTTCACTTTTATAGTATTAACATTTTTAAAAATTATTTATTTATATATTTTAGAATTCGTGCCAGTTTTCAGTATGTCCCTCAAGTTGAATTTGCCTGGCTGTCTCTTAATTTTTAGACTCAGGTTAAATATTTTTAGAAGGAAGGGCTCAAGGCAGAACACATGCTTAACATGCACAAAGCCTTGGGTACCATCTCCAGCATCATAAAATTTTTTGAAGGAATATCATAAAGGTATTAGTGTGTACTCAATGCATCATATCCAAATTTATGTGCTGTTGTAATTGGTACAATATATTGGGTCATTTGATTAAGGCAGAACTCACCAAAATGTCTGCAATGTTAAAGTACTATTTGTCCTTATAATTAATAAGAGATGTGAAGAGTGACACTTTGAGACTTTATTTGTCAAAGGTTCTGACATCCATTATCAATGGTGATTGTAAGAGAGCTATAGTTCGATTGCTTTCTACAAAAGTAATTGGGATAATCATTAGGTCTCTTGTAAGCATGGGCTGGACCACAGACAGACCCTGGAGTGTGTTTGTGTAATGGAGGTGCTAAGGCAAAGTGAGAAGATAAACTGACATGCTCTTTGTATTTTGAACAGTGTTAAGTGGAGGGCTTGGGGTACCTAATGGGAAGAATCTAAGAAAAGTAAACATTTGTTATGTGCTGAACAGAACAAACACATTATACTGTTTTCTGTCTTTGCAGATATGACCCAGAGCTTGAAAACAATGGGTTTTTGAAATGCAAATAATGTATTAAAGTCTTTATTTTTTAAATGGTGAGTTATAATTTCCCTTCTTTATTTCAGTTCCCCTCCTCCATTATATTTTTGTTTGTAATTTCATTTTGTAATTTCACTGTAATTCTGGTTGTAATTTCACAAAATTCAAATATTATTGATAGTAAACACAATTAGTAACCAATACTGCGTCAGAAAGAAAAGTTTTCAAGAGACATTACAGATAGTGAAGATTTTAAGTGATAAGGAACAGTAACAAATAATCCAAGAATACATCTATTTTTATCTTGAATAATTTGTTTTCTTTGTGTTTCTCTGATTTATCAGAGTTAATTTACAACAAAAGCAAATTCTACACCAATGTGTGAACCAGTTTTTAAATAATAGGGAGAACATACCAAGTGTTGCAATAAAGAGAAAACATTCTGCAGAGAAGAGCAAAAGTAAATAATAATAGCAATATCATGATGATGATAAAGAATGCTAATGAGCTTTGATAAAAGATCTTGTAAAGCTGAGGTAGTCTAATAATAGCAGAGTAACCAGAACGGAGTGCATGGAAGGTGGATTGTGCAAATTACATTTTAAGTGGTGAGAATAACCTGGCATAGGAAACAAGGAAGAGAGATACAAAACAATAGATGGCATGTAATCAATAAAGAAGTCTTGGCAAAGGCATTTTTGCCTTGCAGAATCACACGAACATATGTCTTCTTTTTGCTATCTACATGTTTCTCTGATTTATCTGATGACTTAAACCCAAATCAGGGAGAACAGTGTTTTAATATGATGTCAGTATTTTAGGAAAAAGAGCCAGGAATTTGAGAAGTAAGCTTTTTACAAATACAATGGTGTCATTGTTGCTGCTGTTGTGCTTTGAGGATAACTGTATGATTGTTAATTATGAAAACACAAATGGTAGATACATTTTTTTTCTTAGAACAGGAGTGCTATGCCACTAAATCATGTATAATTGGGATTACAAGATCAACAAAGTTCAGGAATTTATAAAGACTGAATTTTAAATGCAATATAGCCAAAACACACGAAGAAACCAGAATTGTCTTATAAATGAATATTATTATAGCCATGTTTTATTAGCTTTATTTAAAACTATCTACAAGTTGAACAACCTTTTTGAGCCCTTTTTAGCAAACACTTTTGCAATTTGCTTTTAAAAATAGATTCTTTTCTATTTTTCTTTGAGCTACAGTGGCTAATCTGATTTTGATGTTTCGGTAATTATGTCAATTAATGTGTGCTGAGACTAATTTCATTTGTTGAAATAGATACCAGGTGAATATGTAATTAGAAGGATGTCTCTTTAAGAGCTTGTGTGCAATTTTCTAAGAGTAGCTGTAACATGGAAGAGGTTAAAATATAAATAATTTCTGATTGGTGACCAAACTTGTATCTAGTTTATTTCTTAACAATTGAAATTAAATTATAATTTCTTGCTGGGCATGTTGGCATACATCTATTATTCTAGCTATTTGGGAGGCTGAGACAGTAGGATCACAAGTTAGAGGCCAGCCTTGGCAATTTAGCAAGAGCCTGTCTCAATATAAGAGTAAAAGGGTGCCAATGTAACTCTGAGTACAATCCCCATGGTCTCAAGGAAGAAGAAATAATTTTCATCATTTCTCCTACCAATTAAAGATACATTATAGGGTGACTCATCATTCCCACTCACCCAGGATGATTTTGATTTTAGTTATGAAATGGTCAGCATTCTGGGAAAACCATCAGTTATAACCAAATGGTGACACTTGGTTATTACAATATACACAATTACTCTTTAAAATAAAACATGATGCTTTATTTATTATCATATTACATTTAGTATAAGAAGGAGCAATTTAAAAATAAATTTCTGGGGCTGGAGTTGTGGCTCAGAAGTAGAGCACTTGTCTAGCATGTACGAGGCACTGTGTTCAATCCTCAGCACAACATAAAAATAAATAAAGAATAGTATTGTGTCCAACTACAACTAAAAAATAAATACTTAAAAAATAGATAAATTTCCATTTACACATGCAGTTTTGTTTCTGCTACACTTTGTTCTGACAAATAATACACAATTTAACAACTATAAAAATAATTGTAACCTGAAATCCCAGTGACTCCTGAGTCTGAAAAAGTGCGATTAGAAGTTTTAGAGCAGCCTCAGCAACCTGAGGTTTAAATATAAATAGTGAGGTAGGGGAACTGTGACCACCGACAGAAAAGGCCCAGTGGCCCGCGGCGGGACAGAGCTTCCAATCACTCCTGCAAGGTAGGCGGGCCTGCGACCCACCGGCAGAAGAGGAGCAGCGGCCTGCTGAGAGGCAGAGCCGCCCCCCACCCCCTGCGCCTGCCAGGTAGGCGGAACTGTGACCACTGACAGAAAAGGCCCAGTGGCCCGCGGAGGGGCAGAGCTTCCAATCACTCCTGCAAGGTAGGCGGGCCTGCGACCCACCTGCAGAAGAGGAGCAGCGGCCTGCTGAGAGGCAGAGCCGCCCCCTCCCCCCCGCGCCTGCAAGGTAGATGGAACTGTGACCACCATCAGAACAGGCCAGACCTGCAACCGAGAGACAGAACAGGCCCAGTGGCCTGAGGAAGGGTAGAGCCGCCCCCCCGCGCCTGCAAGGTAGGCGGACCTGCGACTCACTGGCAGTACAGCCCCAGAGGCCTGCAGAGGGGCAGTGCCACTGCCTGCGCCTGCAAAGTAGACAGAACTGCGACCACCAACAGAACAAGCCTAGTGGCCCGCAGAGGGACAGAGCCGCCGCCCGCGCCTGCAAGTTCGGCGGACCTGCTACCGACCGGCAGAGCAGGCCCAGCGGCCTGCCGGTGTGGTAGGCACATTGCCCCAATTGGAGGAGGGGCAGAGCCGACGCCCGCGCCTGCGAGGGAGACTTTGCAACTATACAAGACCAATATAAATATATAGGGGGAAAATTTAATAGCACAACAGTTTCACCAAGTAGAAAGGAACGCGAACAGTATGAAGAGACAAGGAAAGAAAGGACCACAAGCATTGCAGGTCAACTCAATGTTAGAAGAGGTAATAGCTGCAGCAGATGGAATGTCAGATAAAGAATTCAGGATATACATGCTTCAGATGATCTGGAGTCTCAAGGAAGACATCAGACAGCAAAATCAGACAATGAAAGATCACTTCAACAATGAATTACATAAACAAATCCAAGAAGCAAAAGATCAACTATACAGGGAAATAGAGGTTATAAAAAACAAACAAACAGAAATCCTAGAAATGCAGGAAGCAATAAACCAACTTAAAAACTCAATTGAGAATACGACCAGCAGAGTAGAACACTTAGAAGACAGAACATCAGACAATGAAGATAAAGTATTTCAACTTGAAAAGAACATAGACAGCTCAGCAAGACTGTTAAGAAACCATGAGCAGAACATCCAAGAAATATGGGATAACATCAAGAGACCAAATTTAAGAGTCACTGGGATACAGGAAGGGACAGAGTTTCAAACCAAAGGAATGAGCAATCTATTCAATGAAATAATACGAGAAAACTTCCCAGACTTGAAGAATGAGACAGAACCCCAAATCCTAGAAGCCTACAGGACGCCGAATGTGCAAAATCATAAGAGACCCACACCTAGACACATTATAATGAAGATGCCCAACATACAGAATAAGGAGAGAATTTTAAAAGCTACAAGAGAAAGGAAGCAGATCACATTTAGGGGTAAGCCAATCAGGATAACAGCTGATCTTTCAACACAGACTCTGAAAGCTAGAAGATCCTGGAATAACACATTTCAAACACTGAAAGAAAATGGGTTCCAACAAGAATTGTGTTTCCAGCGAAATTAAGCTTCAAGATGGAAGATGAAATTAAAACCTTCCACGATAAACAAAAGTTAAAAGAATTTGCAGCTAGAAACCCATCTCTTCAAAACATCCTTGGCAAAACATTACAGGAAGAGGAAATGGAAAATAACAATGAAAACCAACAGTGGGAGGTAGGACACTAAAAGGGGGAAAATAATCAAAGAGGAAAACAAACCATGTTTAGTAACATAAATAAACAAATATGGCTGGAAGAACAACCCATATCTCAATAATAACCCTAAATGTTAATGGCTTAAACTCACCAATCAAGAGACACAGGCTAGTAGAATGGATCACAAAACAAGAACCAACAATATGCTGCCTACAGGAGACGCATTTGATAGGAAAAGACATACATAGGCTGAAGGTGAAAGGTTGGGAAAAATCATATCACTCATATGGACTTCGGAAACAAGCAGGAGTATCCATACTCATATCAAATAAAATAGATTTCAAGCCAAAGTTAATCAAAAGGGATAAAGAGGGACACTACATACTGCTCAAGGGAACCATACACCAACAAGACATAACAATCATAAATATATATGCCCCAAACAATGGTGCAGCTATGTTCATCAAACAAACTCTTCTCAAGTTCAAGAGTCTAATAGACCACCATACAATAATCATGGGAGACTTCAACACACCTCTATCACCACTGGACAGATCTTCCAAACAAAAATTGAATAAGGAAACTATAGAACTCAATAACGCAATTAATAACCTAGACTTAATTGACATATATAGAATATACTACCCAACATCAAGCAGTTACACTTTTTTCTCAGCAGCACATGCATCCTTCTCAAAAATAGATCATATATTATGTCACAGGGCAACTCTTAGACAATATAAAGGAGTAGAGATAATACCATGCATCCTATCTGATCATAATGGAATGGAACTGAAAATCAACGATAAAAGAAGGAAGGGAAAAGAATACATCACTTGGAGAATGAACAATAGGTTACTGAATGATCAATGGGTTATAGAGGACATCAAGGAAGAAATTAAAAAATTCTTAGAGATTAATGAAAACACAGACACAACATATCGGAATCTATGGGACACATTGAAAGCAGTTCTAAGAGGAAAATTCATTGCTTGGAGTTCATTCCCTAAAAAAAGAAAAAAAAACCAACAAATAAATGATCTCATACTTCATCTCAAAATCCTAGAAAAAGAAGAGCAAAACAACAGCAAAAGAAGTAGAAGGCAAGAAATAATTAAAATCAGAGCTGAAATTAATGAAATCGAAACAAAAGAAACAATTGAAAAAATTGACAAAACTAAAAGTTGGTTCTTTGAAAAAATAAAAAAAATCGACAGACCCTTAGCCATGCTAGCGAAGAGAAGAAGAGAGAGAACTCAAATTACTAACATATGGGATGAAAGAGGCAATAACACAACAGATACTTCAGAAATACAGAAGATAATCAAAAATTATTTTGAATCCTTATACTCGAATAAATTAGAAGATAGTGAAGGCATAGATAAATTTCTTAAGTCATATGATCTGCCCAGATTGAGTCAGGAGGATATAGAAAACCTAAACAGACCAATATCAATTGAGGAAATAGAAGAAACCATCAAAAGACTACCAACTAAGAAAAGCCCAGGACCGGATGGGTATACAGCAGAGTTTTACAAAACCTTTAAAGAGGAACTAATACCAATACTTTTCAAGCTACTTCGGGAAATAGAAAAAGAGGGAGAACTTCCAAATTCATTCTATGAGGCCAACATCACCCTGATACCTAAACCAGACAAAGACACTTCAAAGAAAGAAAACTACAGACCAATATCTCTAATGAACCTAGATGCAAAAATCCTCAATAAAATTCTGGCCACTCGGATACAAAAACGTATCAAAAAAATTGTGCACCATGATCAAGTAGGATTCATACCTGGGATGCAAGGCTGGTTCAATATACGGAAATCAATAAATGTTATTCACCACATCAATAGACTTAAAAATAAGAACCATATGATCATCTTGATAGATGCGGAAAAAGAATTCGACAAAGTACAGCATCCCTTTATGTTCAAAACTCTAGAAAAACTAGGGATAACAGGAACATACCTCAATATTGTAAAAGCAATCTATGCTAAGCCTCAGGCTAGCATCATTCTGAATGGAGAAAAATTGAAGGCATTCCCTCTAAAATCTGGAACAAGACAGGGATGCCATCTCTCACCACTTCTGTTCAACATAGTTCTCGAAACACTGGCCAGAGCAATTAGACAGACAAAAGAAATTAAAGGCATCAAAATAGGAAAAGAAGAACTTAAATTATCACTATTTGCAGATGACATGATTCTATACCTAGCAGACCCAAAAGGGTATACAAAGAAATTATTAGAGCTAATAAATGAATTCAGCAAAGTGGCAGGATATAAAATCAACACGCATAAATCAAAGGCATTCCTGTATATCAGCGACAAATCCTCTGAAATGGAAATGAGGACAACCACTCCATTCACAATATCTTCAAAAAAAATAAAATACTTGGGAATCAACCTAACAAAAGAGGTGAAAGACTTATACAATGAAAACTACAGAACCCTAAAGAGAGAAATAGAAGAAGATCTTAGAAGATGGAAAAATATACCCTGTTCATGGATAGGCAGAACTGACATCATCAAAATGGCGATATTACCAAAAGTTCTCTATAGGTTTAATGCAATGCCAATCAAAATCCCAACGGCATTTCTTGTAGAAATAGAGAAAGCAATCATGAAATTCATATGGAAAAATAAAAGACCCAGAATAGCAAAACCAATGCTAAGCAGGAAGTGTGAATCAGGCGGTATAGCGATACCAGACTTCGAACTATACTACAGAGCAATAGTAAGAAAAACAGCATGGTACTGGTAACAAAACAGGCGGGTGGACCAATGGTACAGAATAGAGGACACAGAAACCAATTGACAAAACTACAACTACCTTATATTTGATAAAGGGGCTAAAAGCATGCAATGGAGGAAGGATAGCATCTTCAACATATGGTGCTGGGAAAACTGGAAATCCATATGCAACAAAATGAAACTGAATCCCTTTCTCTCGCCATGCACAAAAGTTAATTCAAAATGGATCAAGGAGCTTGATATCAAATCAGAGACACACCGTCTAATAGAAGAAAAAGTTGGCTACGATCTACATACTGTGTGGTCGGGCTCCAAATTCCTCAATAGGACACCCATAGCACAAAAGTTAATAACTAGAATCAACAAATGGGACTTACTCAAACTAAAAAGTTTTTTCTCAACAAAAGATACAATAAGAGAGGTAAATAGAGAGCCTACATCCTGGGAACAAATCTTTAATCCTCACACTTCAGATAGAGCCCTAATATCCAGAGTATACAAAGAACTCAAAAAATTAGACAATAAGAGAACAAACAACCCAATCAACAAATGGGCCAAGGACCTGAACAGACACTTCTCAGAGGAGGACATACAATCAATCAACAAGTACATGAAAAAATGCTCACCATCTCTAGCAGTCAGAGAAATGCAAATCAAAACCACCCTAAGATACCATCTCACTCCAGTTAGATTGGCAGCCATTATGAAGTCAAACAACAACAAGTGCTGGCGAGGATGTGGGGAAAAGGGTACACTTGTACATTGCTGGTGGGACTGCAAATTGGTGCAGCCAATTTGGAAAGCAGTATGGAGATTTCTTGGAAAGCTGGGAATGGAGCCACCATTTGACCCAGCTATTCCCCTTCTCGGTCTATTCCCTAAAGACCTAAAAAGAGCATGCTACAGGGACACTGCTACATCGATGTTCATAGCAGCACAATTCACAATAGCTAGACTGTGCAACCAACCTAGATGCCCTTCAATGGATGAATGGATAAAAACAATGTGGCATTTATACACAATGGAGTATTACTCTGCATTAAAAAATGACAAAATCATAGAATTTACAGGGAAATGGATGGCATTAGAGCAGATTATGCTAAGTGAAGCTAGCCAATCCCTAAAAAACAAATGCCAAATGTCTTCTTTGATATAAGGAGAGTAACTAAGAACAGAGTAGGGACGAAGAGCAGGAGAAGAAGATTAACATTAAACAGGGATGAGAGGTGGGAGGGAAAGGGAGAGAGAAGGGAAATTGCATGGAAATGGAAGGAGACCCTCAGGGTTATACAAAAGTACATACAAGAGGAAGTGAGGGGAAGGGGAAAAATAATATAAGGGGGACAAACGAATGTCAATAGAGGGGCCAGAGAGAGAAGAGGGGAGGGGAGGGGAGGGGAGGGGAGGGGAGGGGGGATAGTAGAGGATAGGAAAGGCAACAGAACACAAGAGACACTAGTATGGCAATATGTAAATCAATGGATGTGTAACTGATGTGATTCTGCAATCTGTATATGGGGTAAAAATGGGAGCTCATAACCCACTTGAATCAAATTGTGAAATATGATATATCAAGAACTATGTAATGTTTTGAACAGACAACAATAAAAAATTAAAAAAAAAAAAAAAAAAGAAAGTACAATGCCGGGTAGAAGGTCTTGGTATATCTGATAGATAGTTTTATATATTTCTGGCAATAAAATTAAATAATTTAAAAATAAATAAATAAATAAATAAATAAATATAAATAGTGAGACTCAGTCTCAAAATAAAAATTACAAAAAAGGGCTGGGGATATAATTCAGTGGTAAAGCACCCTGGGTTCATTCCTCAGTACCAAAAAAAACTCCAAAACAAACAAAAAACAGAACAATTGTAATCAGAGGTATTTACAATTCTATTTATTAGTTAACAAATACATAGTTTCACAAAATCATAGCTTTAATAAATTCATTAAATTCTAACATATTTTCATGTTATAAGTTACTTATCCTTTATTTTAGGGCATTTATGTTGTTTTTTCAAGTTTTCCCCCCAAATATAATGTTACAAATGTTTTTTGTGTGCATAAATATTCATTTTTTTATACATAAAATTCCTCCTTCAAATTTGAACTTTCAGGAAAAACACAACATAGGATAGAATTGTGCTGACAACATATAAACATTTTTATTTTCATTTAAAATAGAAAGACTTTAATACATTTATTTGCATTGCATAAACCCATTGTCTTCAAGCTCTGGGTCTTATCTGCAAAAACAGAAAACAGTATAATGTGATTGTTCTGTTCAACACATAACAAATGTTTACTTTTCTTAGTATATATATATATATATATATATTTTTTTTTTTTTTCTGATAGCTTATCAATTATCCTTCTATGTAACCATTTCATGAAACTTCCTGGTAATATAAATCCATGCTAGGAGTGGGGCAATATATTTATCTGGATGTTTCAAACAATAAAGTATTTGCTTGTTTGTTTTGAAAGCCAGGATCATTTCATCACAGATAAAAATATTTCCTTTTTTTTTTGATCTTGCAAAACAATTAATAGCATTTGAAGAGAGAAATGTGATCACTGGGTAGTCATAAATTCATAAAGAAACATCTATTGTGTTCCAAAATTGACAGAGGCATTAAGGAACTCAGGAATACCACAAACTCATTTTTAAGGACCACCTTGCCCCCACTTTTCCCACTGGAGATTGAACCTATTGCTGCTCTACAACAGAGATACATCCTCAACTTTTTTTTTTTTATTTTGAGATAGGGTCTTACCAAATTACACTGCCTCAGCCTCCAGAGTCACTAGGATTATAGGTGTGTGCCACCACACCTGCCTGGCTAAGGAGCCCCTTTTAATACTAAGTCTTGAGTTTCCTTCCAACTTATTTTTAGAGTTTCTGAAGGAGAAGTGTGAAAATCTAAAGATTCAAGTCTTCATCTGTACTAGAAAACATAGCAGCCTAAGTCTACAAAATCTAAACTCAAATACAGAAAGGATAAGTCTTGAAAATCAGTTTACATTCATTTAGCATTTGGCATTGCCCACCCAGTCCTGTGACAGTTGAGTCACAGAATGTATGTGTAATAACAAAATAAGAGAATAGTGTGGCAAGTCCCATAACAGCAGTATAAACAGAAGGGACCCTGTCTCCTTCTGCACTGTGCTATTTCTAACAAAAATTGTAAGCAATTTAAATTTCTATTGATGAGATAGAAATCAAATAATATGTTGTGGAATGTTCATGTGATGGAATTAGTAGGCAACAGTGAAAACAATGCCCGGAAACTGTATGTATCAACAGTGTTGACAAATAAAAAACTGACTGTAATAGCAAATTTTAAAATAATACATATAGACTGATCATGTATGTAGATTAAAAAACATGCAAAAGAATCCTATATATTGCTTAGGGATACTTCCATATGTATTAACAATATAGAGAAATGCATGGAATGGTAAGCGTGGGATTCAGAGTAATGATGTCCCCTGGGGGATGGTAAAAGAAGATTTCAGGGGCCTGGGATTGCAGAGATTGGACAGGACTCTAGACAGGTACATAAGAGGGGTCAGGTACTTTGGAAAGGTATATAGACAATATTCTTCTGGTAGGTAGTTTTTTTTTTTTAATCAATTATCCTTCAACTTAATTATTTTGTAAATAATATAAGGCCCTTTAGAAATGGGAAAGTATACATGATTTGTCATTATATTACTTCAAAATATTTAACAATACATTGAAATATACATAAGCCCATAAATTAAAGTGCCACATAAGTAGAAAAAGGGTGATAATTCTAAATGGAAATAGTAAGAATAAGCTTTCTAGATGAGTTGGCTTTGATAGGTGAATGGAAATTCATTAAGTCTGGATGGCAGTAAAGGAGATTCTGGACTGATGGATCAGCATGGGCAAGGGTATGGAGGTGTTCTGGAAAGAGCTAGCTTAGGATGCACTGAAAAATACATTTTGAAATAAAGGCGTTTGAGAGGCAACAGGAATCAGACCACTAAAGGCCTTGAACATGGCAGAAACACAAACTAATTACTAAGTTTTGTGAATAGGAGGCTTGTAACTGGATCTGGACTAGAATTTATTATTTTTACTTATTATTATTGTTATTTGTGTGTGTATATGTGTGTGTGTTGCTGGGAACTGAACTAGGGCATGTCCTCAGTATCTAGTATATTTTTTGTGTAATTCCAGAGGGTGGATACTTTCTTCAACCAGGATGGTATCTTAGCTGGATCTGTTTTAGATCTATATTGCTCTTTAAAAATAAATATAAAAATCATAATTTATCAGGAGTCATCTATCAAATCCATTAAAAATTGACACTTGGGTTTACAATCAGTAAAAAAAAAAAAACTTGATCTCTCATTGGTTGCTTTAAAGAGTCATTTGAAATTTTTTCATATGATCTTCCATCAATTTTCACACTTGATCATGTCACATGAAATTTTGAATTGAAAACATTTCCTGAGAAGACATAAAGACACAATTTTTTAAAACATAAGTCTTATTAAAATTTTCAGAACCACTTTTTTTTTTGCATGAGCATCATTTGGTCACCAGCAGGCATCTTTCATTGGCTTCATATGGCAGAGACTGAAGAATATGTTTGCAGGAGCGCTGCGTGGCCTGGAGCTGCTGGAGCGGGCCTCACCGGCTCACTCTGCGGAGCCTGGCACGCCCTGGCCCCGAGCGCCCTGCAGCGTCCCTGCCCCAAGCGTCCTCCTCTGACCCCACGGGTCGCCCAGGGGAAAAGCCCTGGGGCTTCTCAGGCGGGTCAAGGAGCAAGTATCCTGGGAAGGCGGGCGGGGCGCGCGGAAGGTCGGGGGCTGTCGGCCGGGCGCTCCGGTTGCCGCCCCGGCGCGCGGCCCCGGCCCCCGCTGCTCGTCCCCCTGGCCCCCTGCCACTCGCCCCCCGCCCCCCGCGAGGCGCCCCGCTACCCCCAGTGCGCAGGCCCGGCCTCGCCAGCACGCATGGCCTGGGCTCGCGCTGCCTGGCCCCGGCCGCCGCTGGCTGTGCGGGTTGGACCTCTGGCGGCCCGGCAGTGAGTTTCCTGCGTGAGCAGCGGCGGTGACGTTCTCCCGCGCCTGGGGCAGGCGAAGTTCCGCGCCCCGACTTTGCCGCGACCTTTGCGGGCCCGCCGGCGGGTGCGGGCGGCGAGCGTCTGCGCGGGGCGGAGGGAAGCCGTGCCGCGGGAGGGAGGGCACCGTGTCAATTTTTTTGTGCGGCCGCGGCTGGAGCCTGTGGCGCGCGGGCGGCGAGCGCGGGGACCCCGGCGTGGCAGAGCCATGGATGGCCGGGCTCGGGCCATGGACTCCGCAAAAAGCGGCAGTCACAGCGAGACCTGGAGACGCGCTCCCGGCGCGGCGGGCGGTGGGCGGCGGCGGGGCCGGCTGGACCTGGGCGCCCTTGCTCCCCTGGTCGTTGGGCTCCGACAAGGAAGACAATGGGAAGCCCCCGTCCTCCGCCTGGTCCCTGCCCAGACTTCCGCGGAGGAAGCGGCGCGAGTCCACCTTGGCCGAAGAGGACATCAAGTTGCCATGACCAGCTTTGTCATTTTTGAAGCGCTGGAGGTAAGCGCCTCCTCTCCCCATCTGCCCTTATGCCTGGCCCCGTTGGCGGCGCCGGGCTCCCCACCGGCCTCGCCTCCCTGGGCACTGTCTGTTGGTCTATCTGGCCCGCTGAAAACATTTTCCTGTGTATCTATACCACGTTTTGTTTACCCATTCATTCTTTATTTTACATGTGAGGTGTGCTTCTGCCTCTTGGCTATTGTATATGTAGTGTTGCTATGAACATGGATGTGCAAGTCTCTTTGCAATCCTCTTTTCTGTTTTCTGTGTGTGTGTATGTACATATGTAGATATCTATATATGTATGTGTATGTGTGTGTGTGTGTGTGTATATATATACACACACACACACACATACATACATATACATACACACACACAGAAGTAAAATTGCTAGATCACATGTAAAGTCTGTTTTTATTTTCAAGGAACTGTTTTCCATAAATAACTGGATTTTAAAGATATTTAAGGTCATCTTATTGGTCCTTGAACTCTAGATTGTTTTGAATTGACCCTCGGTAAGTACTCTCAGTCACCTGTTGTAGCATACCTTGAACTTGAATACACTCCTACCACTGTCCATTGCTCACTGAGGCCCAGACCCAAATAACAGATTCTCAGGATCCATGACTGGCCAGAGAAGTAAGTTGAATCTTAGCAATCGTGAGCTTAAATATTTCTTAATTGTCCAGATCTTTCAGTGCTCCACTTGGAGATTACTGTCATCACTGTGTCTCATCAGTTCTATTGTAATTATACAAGACAGTTTTTTTTTTAATCAGACTTTATATTCCTTTGTGTAGCTACCAAGTTTTAGTTCTATCTCCTCTAAAACCTGCAGAATTTGGTACAATACTCTGTTGGCAATTTTCTAGTGAATGTTTGGTTTATCAGACAAGTGATTGATGGAAAGGTATATGGTAGAATTAGTGTCTTTAATCTTGGCCCCAGATGGCTGTTTGATCACATCTAAGCTACCACCCCTCTTCTTGTCATGAAAGATTATAAGCTGAAAGAAAGAATGAGCATAGGTTAAAGAACATTTAGCACTTACCTTGTGCTAGGTACTTTGCTAAGCACTTATATTAGCTCATTCTGCTTTACAGTAGTGCAGTAGAATGCATTTCACTTTTGTAGGCAATGAAACGATAGAGAAGGGAGACAGTCTGCTCAGCTCAAAGAGGTAGACTAGGCACATGATGTATATTTCTTTTCCGTGAGGCTAGAAAAACTCATGTTATAGTTATAGCCAGGAGCTAGGATAGTTTCAACATCACCAGCAATGAACTATAAGCTGTAAGGTTTAGAAGAATGAATAGGAAGATCTTGAGGTGGGGTACTGAGACCCTGTATAAAAGAACCACATTTTAATTAGTAACATGTGGAGGAAGTGATCAGTGCAAGTTGAACAGTGGAGAAGGTTATGTGCTTTCGCAAAGTGTTTGAGAGAGACAGTTGCCCTGATTTGGAAGAAGGGGAGTTGAGGGAAAATGAGTTCCAGAGGATGAAATGAGAGGATGAGGTGGCTGGAGAAGATAAGTTCCTTCACAGAGGGGCTTGGGTTTTCCAGTCTCCAAGAAGAACAGGGAAATGTGGCCTGATGGCTTAGCTGGTGTCAAGGCTCCAGGTAGCAAGATAGCATCCTTCTTCTTAGATTGGGCCCTCAGCATCCCCACCATGGAGCGTGTGCGGCCGAGTTTCAGCACATATGTTGCACATATTCTCTTCCCCCACTATGAGTGAAATAGAACATGAAGGAGAAATCAACAAATACTCTGAATCTCTTGACACAGAGAGCAAAACATATTGATGGTGTCCCACAACTCTTGATAATTTCATTGAACTATATGAAGCTTAAAATTGATACGTAGGCCTAACCCTGATTAACATTGCTACTGTCATTCTGACTTGACTGGATAAACTGATATGGAATAATCTATTAAATATATAACACTTGAACAAGGAATGTAAATCATATTTCATCTATAATTAGGTGGGAGACAAAAATCACAAAGAGATGATTTTAGTGAATATGTCTTGGTGTGTACACAGCATCACTAGAATTTTTTTCCTGTTGCATGGGGAGAAAGAAGTTGATTGCCTTTCAAGAATTGATTGCTGTCCAGGAAATGAGAGGCAGAGGGGTGAATTATGTAATGTTCAAAGAGTGGGTTTTATTTATGGATTCAATGAGATTAGCTGCGGTCTTCCTAAAGTTAATGGCACTGGAAATGCACCATTCTATATTTACCTGGAAATACCTAACTTTCCAAGTTAGAGACCTAATTGCTTTTCAGATTTTAATGTGTTTGCATTTGTATCTCCTTCTCCTTTCATGGGAGCTGTCTGCTGCCTTTATTGTTTGTGAATTAATGTTGCAAACCAGAGCTTGTGAGTGAAAAGGATGGTATATTTTCAGTTCTTTGGTGCTCTTGTTTCCCAGTCACAGAATAATCTATAGTGAACCTGATTATTGATAATAAATAAGAGACATAAACCAAGTAAAAAAGATAAAGACAGTGTGTTTGGAGGGGTCATTGAACCAAACTGTAGCTAGGAAATAAGATAATTGTAGTTTTTACCTCATATGGTTGTTTTGAAGGGTAAAAACACATGCTAAACCTTTAGAACACATGTAGAATGTGTTTCAGTGCATTTTATTTGCTTTCATTATTATTAGATACATAGTTGGTATTTGTGGTGAATGGTGAGTGTGGTATGAATGTGAATGTTAAGAGCATAAATAGGCATGTAACTGATATGTTTATGTCTTTTTCCAGATGGCATAATGAAACAAAAGGTGACATTATGGAATTGTTCTTATATGGGACTAGCATATCAGAGAATGTTTTAAGTTGTGGTTTCATTTTGTTTTGTGAGGTTTTTCTTGACTGTTGTTGGTTTAAAGTATTTTTGGTGCTGGAGGTTGAACCTGGGACCTTGCACATGGTAAGGACGTGATCTACCATTAAGCTATAACCTAGCCCCTTTTTGTTGTTTCTTGACATATTATTTTGATTTATTTCAGATGATGTTCTCATAATGTATCAAAGCACCTTTTTATACTTTTAAAAATATAAATGAGGACCATACCATCATTTAGAAAATGCCTGTAATACTAGGTACTCAGTATATGTGTGGGAGTATTTTTTAATGAGGATTATGTTTAGAATTTATTGACTCTGTGACACTGCCCTCAGACTTGAGTTATAGGGCTTTCCAAAAATGAGGTGTGAGTGCTGCAGTAGAATCATGCAGGGCTACCTGAAGTGTGTTTTTGAGGTGCCAGCCTTTTGCCTCCAGCGTTTTTGGAGCTGGTAGTTGTGTCTTGAGTCACCTGGACTATTGGGCATGGGCTGCATGGTTATACATAGTATGGGTTATCTATGTGGAGTTAGTTGCTGCTGTGGTATTTCACCTAAGTCATAGCTTTTTGTGGAATGCTTCATTACAGAAACTTGGTGGATTTCAAAGATGATGTACTTTATAAACGGAGTCTAGAGAGGCCTATGAGAGAATAACAGAAGGCCGACATTTCCCACTCTGGGCCAATTGTTTGTCTCACTGCTTTGCATAATGACTTTCTTTCTCTCCCCTCCCCACCTCTTCTCTCATGCACTTAGAGGGACTTAATGGCATCATTTATAGAGAATAAATGTAAAACTGATTTGTTCAAGAACACCAATAAGTTGCACTTAAAAAAGTGAAGACTCATATAAGGCAGGACAGATTGCTACTTGAGGGAGCTAATGGCCAGTTGGTTTTAGAGTAGATCACCAAAGGAAATGTAGCTTTACCTGCTGACCCCTCAGTTCAAGGAGTTGTGTTTACAGTGTTGGAGCACTGTGGGGGAGGGCTCAGATTTTACAGCAGAAAGAACTGTGAGTGTCTAACCTTGCAGTTGCTCTGACCTCTGCACCCATGACTCTTGTGCATTTCCCGTGAAAATTTCACCCCCCCCCATCTTCTAAAGCCCAGGAGATCTTTCTACACATAGCCACAGGCTTTACCTGGTACCTGGACAAGGGAATGATGAGAAAGGGGCTTTGGGATTTTTAGGGGAAAATTACTTGGCTTTGAGAAACTTAATGGAAAATATGTATTCAGTGCAGCTAGGTTCCAGGCACACACTGGAATAAAGAATTAAGCATTGTTTCATCTCTCAAGAAGCTGTCTAGTGTGAACCATCTGTGTGCAAATAAATGGTTTCAATTACTGTGAAAACAGCAGCAATGAAAGGGGCCACAAAGGATGGTGGTAGTATAGAACATGCATTGGTAGTATAGAACATGCAGCCAGTGGAAGTGTTCAGGAGGACGTTGATCAAGGTGGGTTTGAAAGACAATGAGATGCTTGCCAAATAAACAAGAAGGGAGATCACCAGGGCAGAAGAACAATGAATGGTCTGTCTCTTAAGAAGATTTGGAGCTAAGAACCAAATCCAGAGACCAGGTGTATTTTGCTTCAGTTCCATCTTATACCTAACTGTCATGTGACCTGATTTCTTTGCTTTTACTAAGGGAAAGAAATAGGAATCCACATGTCTCCCTTTTGTTTGGCATAGAAAGCTGAAATGTCTAAAATTGTGATCTTGGGCTAAGATTATTTAGTAATCATCTAATCATCAGTGGTAGAGTATTTGTCCATCATAAACAAGGCACTGAGTTCCATCCCTGGCAATAGCAGTGGGGTGAGGGAGAATTATGACTGTGTCTAACTTGGATAATAAAACTTATAGAGCCTGAGATAAATGTACATGATTAGTTTAATGAAAGATATAGGGTCAAATAAGACATTCACATTGGTCCGGTTCCATTTCAGTTGCTCTACATTTGAGTCATTACTTTTTTTTGTCCCCCTTGCTGGGTTTATTGCTTCTCATTCATTAAGTCAGTGCTTACTGAGTTGGTTCTAAACAGCTGTGCAGTCTAACAGAATTACACTTTTTTTTCCTGTCCGGATCTTAAAGCCTTAAAACATGAATTAACTTTGAAAATATAGGCTGGTATCAGTTTATGAAGAGCTAGTCTAAGAAGTTAGGACTCAATAATTTGCACCTCCCAACCCAGGGAGAATGCCAATGAGTTTTTTAAACTTATAGCCTAAGGCAAATCCTTTTTGATTCCCGTGTTCCTTGACTTTATTTATTACAGGAGGATAATGCCTTAATGTGTTTGAATAAATTTTGAAAATGTATACATAAAGGTAGGTTTATAAGCTTTGCATTGTGTGAGAGAATAGTTTGTAAAAATGTGGAGTCAGGGAGCAAAAGAGCATGGTTTTGAATTCTATCTCCATTATTTATGAGCTGTGTGATCTTGGGCTATTAAACTAGGAGTATCTCCTTATATGGAAAATGATAATTTAAATCATTGTTAAATAAAAGTTAATATAAGGAATAAATGAACAAATTCAAACAAAAGTATACAAGTAGGTTGCCTTACACATAGTATTATCCACAATTGGATTGTCTGCTGAGCCCCTTTAGTGGGTCTGATTTTTCTAATGCCCTAGAACATTGCTGCTGTTTCTGCACATTTGTGCATCAAAATCATTGAGAGGGCATCTTAAAGATATACATCTCTAAGGGTTCTAGTTCTGCAAAGAGTGTTAGCCCCATTCTTTCCTTTAAACTTTTTCCCCTTAAGGTCTTTTTCCTTAAACTAAAAACCTTGAACATGACACAACAAAAAAGCACATGAAAGGTAGAAAGAATCCAGAATGTCTACCACTTAGGGACTTGAGAAAAGGCATGACGGTGAATCCTCTGGATTTCCTTAATGATGTTTAAGGACACAAAACTCATAAATTGTGTAGTTGTAGAATGGATGTTGTGGGAACTTCTGGTCAGTAATGTAGACAGTTATAGGAACTCCCCTCCTGCCCTACTCCCCTATCCAAAAAAAAAAAAAAAAAGCTTAAATGTCTGTTTCCCTTGCCAAGCTCTGGGAAAGGATGGGTGAATAACAAAACTTTGTTTGACAGTACTCTCTCTACTGTATCCAATACTAAGGGGAAAACCATATCCCATACCCCTAAAGCTATAGCAGGGCAGAGCAAAAACAATGATCTTCCCACTCTGCTTGTTGGAAGCAGGCAGTGTTCATCAGTACCCCTGCCAGGTGGTGTCAACAGCAAGGTGCTGGTCTTCCATTCCATGATTGACAGAACTAGGTGGTAGTCTAGAAGAGGGCCAGGGAATATAAGTAGGGGTCGGGGGTGCGGTCCAGGCTGAAACTGAGCTTCCATTCCCATCCTTCTTCAACAAAGTGGTAGAATCATCCCTCCTCTCCCCTTCCCCTGGGTGCCAGTGGGGCTGAGAGGAACCTGGTCTTACACTCTCAACTGGCGGAAATGAGGCAATGCCAGCGAGTGCATATTTTCTTTGGAAAGGTGTCAGCAGGGCCAAGCAGGGAGGTGAACTTGCACCTTGCCATCTGTAACAGGCAGTGAGACTCAGTGCATTCTTTTTCCAATGTAGTTATTTGGTGGGTCCCAGAGGGAAACAGAATCTACACCCTGCCTCCCCATCCCCCATGCTACATTTCAACATGCCTACTAACTAAAGACATCTGGAATAAAATGAAAAGAATCAGGAAAATTGAACATGAATGAGAATAGCCAGTAGCACATGTTAGCACTGAGATGAATTAGATATCAGAATTATGAGAGGAATTTAATACTTCAACAAAGAATTTATTTAAACAATTGAAAAACATGAAATCTTAAGAAAAAATCTTGTGGGCCCAACAGGAGACCAGTTTTGATGATCACAGCATGATGGAGATGTTGTAGATCTTGGTTACGGATACTACACCAAACAGTGTACTTAGAATGGGTATTTTTTTCTGGATCTAAAGTTTTAATTTTAAATAACCAAACTTTATAATTTTATACATAATCCAATACAATGTTAATAAAATTAGCATTTCAGCCTCCAAGAATTGGTATACGACGGAGATAGTCTTGAAACCAGAATGGGTACTTTTATTTGAAGTAAATTATACTTTAATAAGGTTGATTTATAAAAAGTACATGGGGCCAGTAATTCAACTGTGGAGTTTCTGGTTCAGTAGTTCTATGACAGAGTCCAAGCATATATATTTTTTAATTTTAATTAATTCCCCACATGATTTGAAGGCAGCTGGAGGCTCTGAGGAATACAGATTTCTCCAGAGGAATCTAGGCTAGTTGTGAATTCTTTAGAATATAAATCTGTTAGCAATCTGTACAAATAGAAACTTGTTCTGGTAAATTATGAATTACCGGATAAGTACCTACAGAATAAACAGAATACATAATTACAAACTGTTAAGTGTATTATCCCCATATGGAAGTTATTTTTGTCCATTTCTTTTACTGGGCAATGTTGTGAAAAATGTTATGTGGTCACCTAATTGGCCGGGGTGTGGGGGGAGCTGGGGGAAGGAATTTGGGGTGGGAATGGGAAAGATAGTAGAATGAATTGGATATAACTTTCCTATGTTCAGATATGAATACATGACCAGTGTTACTCCACATCAAGTACAACCACAAGAATGGGAAGTTGTACTCCATGTATGTATGATATGTCAAAATACATTCTATTGTCACATATAACTAAAAAGAACAAATAAAAAAAGTTATGTGGTATTCCTGGAAGCTGTCAATTATGGTGCTGGGTCATACAAAAGCTGCATTGTGGTATGTCAGGTGACTAATAAGAGAGGAGATTAGATACAGTTATATATTCTAATCCTATTGGCTTTGTGTTAGGGGAACTATTTGTGGGGGGAAAATAAACATTTGGAATTTTCAGCCTATATTAACAGGTGATAACACTTAAAAATTTGCGTATGTATTTGTCTTCAAATCTGTATGATTTCTAAGATGGGGTAGCTTTTTTCTTTTCTAATGTAGAACCATGACTGAATTAGAAGGCAAATACAGTATTATTCTGTTTTAGGAACAGCACTCTGGTAAGATTTTCAAAAATGTAAATAAGTCTTATGTAAGTAAAGGTATTCAAGAAGTTCTGGGTGTGGCACAGAAGGGATGGGTACTAGGGAACCTCTAAGAATATTTTAAAATTTCATTTTTTGCTGTTCTTTAACAGACAATAAGCCATGAATACAATTGTGGAACCATAAGAAATACTCATAAAAAGTGATTTCTGCTGTGTGTGGTGGTGCACACCTGTAATCCCAGCAACTCAGGAATCTGAGGCAGGAGGATCGAGAATTCAAAGCCAGACTCAGCAAAAAGCAAGGCACTAAACAACTCAGTGAGACTTTGTCTCTAAATAAAATACAAAATAGGGCTGAGGATGTGTCTCAGTGGTTCCGTGTCCCTGAGTGCAATTCCAGTATCTCCCCTGTCTCCCAAAGTGATTTCTATATGTGCAGGCACCCCTGGCTATGGATCTAATGTGCTTGTTTGTTTAGTAAACCTAGGAGTTAATAGTGAGGAGTCATTTTTGTTTCCTTAGTTGACTCTGGGATCTATGAGATAATAAGAAATACCAAGGTATGTGCTTACCTCTGTGTCTCTTGCCCTTCCCACGGAGATTCCTAAGTTTGGAGGATCTCTGTTACCTGTCTGTTTGACAGCATGATTCTTAACCATGTGTAGTATGTACAGCCACTTTCAGCATCACCATTGTTTGACCCGGGGAGGAACACAGCCAGTTTGCTAATCATTAATGACTGTGGAAAGCAGTTTACTCAACAGTGGGTCCTGATTCCTACTCGAGATGAACTTCTTTTATTGAGGGCAAAAATAAACTCAAAGTTGTTTTTCTTTGGGGGTAGTGGTGAGAGTATGGTTACCATGGGTTGAACTCAGGGCCATTCAACCACTGAGTCATATCCCCAGTCCTATTTTATACTTTTTATATTTAAATTTTAAAGACAGGGTCTCACTGATTTGCTTGGTGCCTTGCTTTTGCTAAGGCTAGCTTTGCACTCAAAAGTGGTTTTTGAAGTAACCATCATAACCAATTTTCCCACTTGGTGCCTGTACTTGCCCTTCTATGGTGAGAACAACTTAATATGTTTGGAAAATAATAAAGTCATTGTATCTAAAGGGAACTTTAGAATTACATGTCTTTCCTTAATTCTTGGGCAGTCTCAGGTAATCCCAGAAAGTGTGGTCACAAGTAAATCAGTGGAGGCTATCATAAACGGAGGAAATCTATCCCATTATGCCTGCCCAATGCCATTTTCTTATCTGTCACTTAGGGTTTCTAGACTACTAAAGTTTTCTGGTTGTATTAATGGAATGGTTGTATTTATTTCCAGCTCTGTTACTTAAGCAACTTTCTAAAAGTCATTTGTACACTTTGTAGTTCTGAGAACACACTTTGCTTTAATTGAAGGTCTTGCACCCATATTCTGATGGAAGCAGCTAACATTTTTTGAGCAATTCCTGTGAAAGCTTCCCTTTATGTAAATGATTCTCAGAAAGCTAGGTTTTAGAATAATTCCCTATAGGTGCTACTATTTCACTCTAAGGCCTTTGAGCTTTGATTTTTTTTTAAGGTTCCAGGTATTGAACCCAGGGGTGCTTAACCACTGAGCCAGGTCCCCAGCTCTTTTTATTTTTTTGAGATAGGCTCTCACTAAGTTGCTGAGGCTGGCTTTGAACTTGGAATCCTCCTATTTCAATGGCATGCACCATTGCATCTGGTCTGAGCTTTGATTTCTAAGAAATAGTTGAATCTTTAATGAAGTCCAGTGAAGTGTTTTTATTCAATAGATGATTGATTATTATTGATTTTAATATAAAATCATTTCCCAATAATTTTTCTTTCTTTTAAAAACAGACTTTGAAGAAAAATTTCTTCTTCAGGATAATTTTTCCAAATTTCTTCTTGTAACTCTTGATTAAAGGAAGAGAATTTTTGGATAGTATGGGGAGAGCTGACTCCTGTAGGTTTAGAAGGAATTGGCATTTAATCAAGTTTCTGGGGACAGACCACTCTTGCCAGTTTATATTGGCATAGAGCCCTCCCTTTTCTCTGTGGAGAGTGTGGCTTATGATTCCACATGGAGGCTGGCTGAATGATAAGCCATTAAATATTAACAAAGCACCTACCCGTGTAAGGCACAGTACTGTCTATAGGGATATTTAGAAGGTTCAGTTTCTTCCTTTGAGGACTTTATTATCTAATTGTAAAGGTAAGATGTAAATTCCTTAAAATGAATCAACAGTACAGTATTTCTTAAATATTTTTAGGTTTTCTAATGTAGTGGTTCTCAGATGTTAATGTGCCTCAGAATCACTTGGAAGCCTTGCTGAAATACTGATAGTGGCTAGGTGCCATAGCCTACACTGCAATTCCAGTTACTTAGGAGGCAGAGGCCAAGGGAATCTCAAATTTGAGGCCAGTTTGGGCAACTTAGACCCTGTCCCTTACCCTCATTGTCTCTCCCTCCTTCTTTCTTGTTCTTATCCTTTCCTCCTCCCCACCTCCCTTTTGTGGTTCTGGGGATCAAACCCAGGTCCTTTACTGAAGAGCTACACCCTCGACTCTGAATTTCTAAGAAGTTCCCAGATGCCACTGGTGTTCCTGGTCCAGAAACCACACTTAATGAAGCGCTAGCCATCCTTGTGCACTAGAATCACCCAGGGACTTTAAAACACACACACACACACACACACACACACACACACACTCCAGACCAGGTAAATGAGGATTGCTGTGTGATGGGACCTTCAATGTATTTTTCTTTTTTTAAAGCTTTCAGTTATTTGTAGTATGCAGTCAGATTGGGGAGTTACTGGTCTCACATGTAAGGGGCATAATTTTAGATTTAGAGTACATGATATTCCTGAGAAGTTATTTTTTCTGATCTTAAAGAATGGTAAGAGAAAAGCAAGGGATGTTTTATGTTCTTATAAGAGAATATAAGAGAATAAGTCAACTAGTTTTCTAGTGGTTTCTTGGGGGTAGGCAGAGAGGCTTGTGAGGTAGCAAGGGGCCAGTGGGTAGGATTGAGGTGCATGCTACCACTAGCAGTGAGGAGCATTTGCTAATTGCCTTCTGAACTTCCCCTTAAATAGGCTAGTACTTACCATAACAGAGTTTCTTGTAAGTGCATTTGGAGTGAGGCATGGCTGTGGACTATGAAATAGTGATAGGCTAAACTTTGAAAAATGACTGTCATTTTTACATTTCATTTAAACTATATTTATTCATGTATAAAATAAGGTACTGAATATAGTTGCTATAGTTCAGTGTGTGTGTGTGTGTGTGTGTGTGTGTGTGTGTGTGTGTGTAACAATTTTAGAAACATTGTTTTTTACATGTTGATCCCTTAAGTTCTAGCTGTAGGTCCTACATACAGTGTTTGCTCAATAAATCCATGTTTCTTGAATGAATTGGAAAGGTTATCTTTTCGCAGTAAGTGCCCCTACATTAGGAAGGACAGAGAACACTTGTTTCTGAGCTTTACAAAACGAACAAGCCCCTGCATTTTATGTTTCCTAACCTAGGCAAGAAGTCTCATAATTAAAGGAAATAATAAATAATGGACATACATTTTCTCTATGTGTACTAGTCATAAGCTGCCTGTCATCTTTTTTTTTTTTTTTGATTTAGTCTCATTCTTTTTTTATTATTATTTTTTTTTATATTTTTTTTTTAAATTTTTTATTGTGGGTTGTTCAAAACATTACAAATTTCTTGACATATCATATTCCACACTTTGATTCTAGTGGGTTATGAACTCCCACCTTCACCCCATACACAGATTGCAGATTCACATCAGTTACACATCCATTGATTTACAAATTGCCATACTAGTGTCTGTTGTGCTCCGCTGCCTTTCCCATCATCCACCCTCCCCCCTCCCCACCTCTCCCCTCCCCTCCCCTCCTCTCTCTCTACCCCCTCCACTGTATAACCCTGAGGGTCTCCTTCCATTACCGTGCAATTTACCTTCTCTCTCCCTTTCCCTCCCACCTCTCATCCCTGTTAAATGTTAATCTTCTTCTCCTGTTCTTCGTCCCTACTCTGTTCTTAGTTACTTTCCTTATATCAAAGAAGACATTTGGCATTTGTTTTTTAGGGATTGGCTAGCTTCACTTAGCATAATCTGCTCTAATGCCATCCATTTCCCTGTAAATTCTATGATTTTGTCATTTTTTAATGCAGAGTAATACTCCATTGTGTATAAATGCCACATTTTTTTTATCCATTCGTCTATTGAAGGGCATCTAGGTTGGTTCCACAGTCTTGCTATTGTGAACTGTGCTGCTATGAACATCGATGTAGCAGTGTCCCTGTAGCATGCTCTTTTTAGGTCTTTAGGGAATAGACCAAGAAGGGGAATAGCTGGGTCAAATGGTGGCTCCATTCCCAGCTTTCCAAGAAATCTCCATACTGCTTTCCAAATTGGCTGCACCAATCTGCAGTCCCACCAGCAATGTACAAGTGTACCCTTTTCCCCACATCCTCGCCAGCACTTGTTGTTGTTTGACTTCCTAATGGCTGCCAATCTTACTGGAGTGAGATGGTATCTTAGGGTGGTTTTGATTTGCATTTCTCTGACAGCTAGAGATGTTGAGCATTTTTTCATGTACTTGTTGATTGACTGTATGTCCTCCTCTGTGAAGTGTCTGTTCAGGTCCTTGGCCCATTTGTTGATTGGGTTGTTTGTTCTCTTATTGTCTAATTTTTTGAGTTCTTTGTATACTCTGGATATTAGGGCTCTATCTGAAGTGTGAGGAGTAAAGATTTGTTCCCAGGATGTAGGCTCCCTATTTACCTCTCTTATTGTTTCTTTTGCTGAGAAAAAACTTCTTAGTTTGAGTAAGTCCCATTTGTTGATTCTAGTTATTAACTTTTGTGCTATGGGTGTCCTATTGAGGAATTTGGAGCCCGACCCCACCGACTGTAGATCGTAGCCAACTTTTTCTTCTATCAGACGGCGTGTCTCTGATTTGATATCAAGTTCCTTGATCCATTTTGAATTCACTTTTGTGCATGGCGAGAGAAAGGGAGTCAGTTTCATTTTGTTGCATATGGATTTCCAGTTTTCCCAGCACCATTTGTTGAAGATGCTATCCTTCCTCCATTGCATGCTTTTAGCCCCTTTATCAAATATAAGATAGTTGTAGTTTTGTGGATTGGTTTCTGTGTCCTCTATTCTGTACCATTGGTCCACACGCCTGTTTTGGTACCAGTACCATGCTGTTTTTGTTACTATTGCTCTGTAGTATAGTTTGAAGTCTGGTATCGCTATACCGCCTGATTCACACTTCTTGCTTAGCATTGTTTTTGCTATTCTGGGTCTTTTATTTTTCCATATGAATTTCATGATTGCTTTCTCTATTTCTACAAGAAATGCCATTGGGATTTTGATTGGCATTGCATTAAACCTATAGAGAACTTTTGGTAATATCGCCATTTTGATGATGTTAGTTCTGCCTATCCATGAACAGGGTATATTTTTCCATCTTCTAAGATCTTCTTCTATTTCTCTCTTTAGGGTTCTGTAGTTTTCATTGTATAAGTCTTTCACCTCTTTTGTTAGGTTGATTCCCAAGTATTTTATTTTTTTTGAAGATATTTTGAATGGAGTGGTTGTCCTCATTTCCATTTCAGAGGATTTGTCGCTGATATACAGGAATGCCTTTGATTTATGCGTGTTGATTTTAAATCCTGCCACTTTGCTGAATTCATTTATTAGCTCTAATAGTTTCTTTGTAGAGCCTTTTGGGTCTGCTAGATATAGAATCATATCATCTGCAAATAGTGATAATTTAATTTCTTCTTTTCCTATTTTTATGCCTTTAATTTCTTTCGTCTGTCTAATTGCTCTGGCCAGTGTTTCGAGAACTATGTTGAAGAGAAGTGGAGAGAGAGGGCATCCCTGTCTTGTTCCAGATTTTAGAGGGAATGCCTTCAGTTTTTCTCCATTCAGAATAATGCTAGCCTGAGGCTTAGCATAGATTGCTTTTACAATATTGAGGTATGTTCCTGTTATCCCTAGTTTTTCTAGAGTTTTGAACATAAAGGGATGCTGTACTTTGTCAAATGCTTTTTCCGCATCTATCGAGATGATCATATGGTTCTTATTTTTAAGTCTATTGATGTGGTGAATAACATTTATTGATTTCCGTATATTGAACCAGCCTTGCATCCCAGGGATGAATCCTACTTGATCATGGTGTACAATTTTTTTTATATGTTTTTGTATCCGATTCGCCAGAATTTTATTGAGGATTTTTGCATCTAGGTTCATTAGAGATATTGGTCTGTAGTTTTCTTTCTTTGAAGTGTCTTTGTCTGGTTTAGGTATCAGGGTGATGTTGGCCTCATAGAATGAATTTGGAAGTTCTCCCTCCTTTTCTATTTCCTGAAGTAGCTTGAAAAGTATTGGTATTAGTTCTTCTTTAAAGGTTTTGTAAAATTCTGCTGTATACCCATCGGGACCTGGGCTTTTCTTAGTTGGTAGTCTTTTGATGGTTTCTTCTATCTCCTCAATTGATATTGGTCTGTTTAGGTTTTCTATATCCTCCTGACTCAATCTGGGCAGATCATATGACTTAAGAAATTTATCTATGCCTTCACTATCTTCTAATTTATTGGAGTATAAGGATTCAAAATAGTTTTTGATTATCTTCTGTATTTCTGAAGTGTCTGTTGTGATATTGCCTTTTTCATCCCGTATGCTAGTAATTTGAGTTCTCTCTCTTCTTCTCTTCACTAGCATCGCTAAGGGTCTGTCGATTTTGTTTATTTTTTCAAAGAACCAACTTTTAGTTTTGTCAATTTTTTCAATTGTTTCTTTTGTTTCGATTTCATTAATTTCAGCTCTGATTTTAATTATTTCTTGCCTTCTACTTCTTTTGCTGTTGTTTTGCTCTTCTTTTTCAAGGATTTTGAGATGAAGTATGAGATCATTTATTTGTTGGTTTTTTCTTTTTTTAAGGAATGAACTCCAAGCAATGAATTTTCCTCTTAGAACTGCTTTCAATGTGTCCCATAGATTCCGATATGTTGTGTCTGTGTTTTCATTTATCTCTAAGAATTTTTTAATTTCCTCCTTGATGTCTTCTATAACCCATTGATCATTCAGTAACCTATTGTTCATTCTCCAATTGATGTATGCTTTTTCCTTCCTTCTTTTATCGTTGATTTTCAGTTTCATTCCATTATGATCAGATAAGATGCATGGTAATATCTCTACTCCTTTATATTGTCTAAGAGTTGCCCTGTGACATAATATATGATCTATTTTTGAGAAGGATCCATGTGCTGCTGAGAAAAAAGTGTAACTGCTTGATGTTGGGTGGTATACTCTATATATGTCAATTAGGTCTAGGTTATTAATAGTGTTATTGAGTTCTATAGTTTCCTTATTCAACTTTTGTTTGGAAGATCTGTCCAGTGGCGAGAGAGGTGTGTTGAAGTCTCCCATGATTATGGTGTGGTGGTCTATTAGACTCTTGAACTTGAGAAGAGTTTGTTTGACGAACATAGCTGCACCATTGTTTGGGGCATAAATATTTATGATTGTTATGTCTTGTTGGTGTATGGTTCCCTTAAGCAGTATGTAGTGTCCCTCTTTATCTCTTTTGATTAACTTTGGCTTGAAATCTATTTTATTTGATATGAGTATGGACACGCCTGCTTGTTTCCGAAGTCCATATGAGTGATATGATTTTTCCCAACCTTTCACCTTCAGCCTATGTATGTCTTTTCCTATCAAATGCGTCTCCTGTAGGCAGCATATTGTTGGGTCTTGTTTTGTGATCCATTCTACTAGCCTGTGTCTCTTAATTGGTGAGTTTAAGCCATTAACATTTAGGGTTATTATTGAGATATGGGTTGTTCTTCCAGCCATATTTGTTTATTTCTGTTACTAAACATTGTTTGTTTTCCTCTTTGATTGTTTCCCCCCCCCCTTTACTGTCCTACCTCCCACTGTTGGTTTTCATTGTTATTTTCCATTTCCTCTTCCTGTAATACTTTGGCTAGGATGTTTTGAAGAGATGGTTTTCTAGCTGCGAATTCTTTAAACTTTTGTTTATCGTGGAAGGTTTTAATTTCATTCTCCATCCTGAAGCTTAATTTCGCTGGATACACAATTCTTGGTTGGAACCCATTATCTTTCAGTGTTTGAAATATGTTATTCCAGGATCTTCTAGCTTTCAGAGTCTGTGTTGAAAGATCAGCTGTTATCCTGATTGGCTTGCCCCTAAATGTAATCTGCTTCCTTTCTCTTGTAGCTTTTAAAATTCTCTCCTTATTCTGTATGTTGGGCATCTTCATTATAATGTGTCTAGGTGTGGATCTCTTATGATTTTGCACATTCGGCGTCCTGTAGGCTTCTAGGATTTGGGATTCTGTCTCATTCTTCAAGTCTGGGAAGTTTTCTTGTATTATTTCATGGAATAGACTGCTCATTCCTTTGGTTTGGAGCTCTGTACCTTCCTGTATCCCAATGACTCTTAAGTTTGGTCTCTTAATGTTATCCCATATTTCTTGGATGTTCTGCTCATGGTTTCTTAACAGTCTTGCTGAGCTGTCTATGTTCTTTTCCAGTTGAAATACTTTGTCTTCATTGTCTGATGTTCTATCTTCTAAGTGTTCTACTCTGTTGGTAGTATTCTCCATTGAGTTTTTAAGTTGGTTTATTGCTTCCTGCATTTCTAGGATTTCTGATTGCTTGTTTTTTATAACCTCTATCTCCCTGTATAGTTGATCCTTTGCTTCCTGGATTTGTTTGCGTAATTCGTTGTCGAAGTGATCTTTCATTGTCTGATTTTGCTGTTTAATGTCTTCCTTGATACTCCAGATCATCTGAAGCATGTATATCCTGAATTCTTTATCTGACATTCCATCTGCTGCAGCTGTTACCTCTTCTAAAGTTGCGTTGACCTGCATTGCTTGTGGTCCTTTCTTTCCTTGTCTTTTCATACTGCTTGCGTATCTTTCCTGCAGGTGCGGGCGGCGGCTCTGCTCTCTCCTTATTCCAATTGGGGTGTCGTGGCTACCACGCCGGCAGGTCACTGGGCCTGTTCTGGGAGCTGGTGGCGGCTCTGTTCTGCCCCTACTCCAATTGGGGTGACGTGTCTGTCGTACCAGCAGGCCACTGGGCCTGTCCTGCTGGTCGGTCGCAGATCTGCCCACCTTTCGGGCACGAGTGGAGGCTCTGCTTTGCCCCTACTCCAATTGGGGTGTCGTGACTACCCCGCCTGCAGGATGCTGGGTCTGTTCCTGGCAAGGGAGGCGACTCTGCTCTGTCACTACTCCAATTAGGGTGGTGTTTGTACCCCGCCGGCAGGCTCCTGGGCCTGATCCGCCGGTCTGTTGTAGGTCTGCCTACCTTGAAGGCGCGGGCGGCGGATCTGCCCTGCCCCTCCTACCACGCCTGCGGACCCCTGGGCCTGATCTGCAGGTTGATCACTGGTCTGCTCACCCTGCGGGCACGGGTGGCGGTTCCGCTCCACCCCCACTCCAATTGGGGTCACGTGACCACCACACCGGCAGGGCCTGATCCGGGCGTGGGATAAGGATCTGCTCTGCCCCTACTCGAGTTGGGGTGACGTGTGTACCACACTGGCAGGCCACTGGGCCTGACCCGCCAGGCTGTCACAGGTCTGTTTACCTTGCAAGCGCGAAGGGCGGCTCTGCCCTGCCCCTCCTACCACGCCCATGTACTACTGGGTGGTGGGTCTGCCCACCTGGCGGGTGTGGGTGGCGGCTCCGCTCCGCCCCCTCTCCAATTGGGGTCACGCGGTCACCACGCTGGCGAGCCGCTGGGCCTGCTCCGGGGGCTGGCGGCGGCCCGGCTCCTTCCCTCCGGCTCGAGGACAAATTGAGGAGACTCGGGTGACTGAGCCTCACCCCCCTTACCAGAAGACCAACTGCTTATGTCACCGCTGGTATTGATGAAGATCTCTCCTCCACCGCTTTCTGCTGACATCAGATCTCTGCCATGTTGGTATCCTATGCGAATGGCAGCATTTCGTTCCCCTTGCCAGGCAACCCAAGCAATGGGTGAGTCCTGACCTGCCCTCAGCAGGACCCGGACCGAGACACAGATTCCGCGGGCTCCTAGCCCCGGTCCAGGGAAGTTCCGGGAGCCGGAACTCGGCCGCTCCGTGCTCGGTGTAAGCTCCTATAAGTGTAGGCTCCAAGAAGCAGCCCCCGCGGGCTCAGTTCCGGGAGCCAGAATTCGGCCGCTTAGTGTTTGGTGTATGCTCTGATAGTAGCAGGGTCCAAGAAGCAGCCTCTGCGGGCTCCGCAGCCCTGAGCCAGGGCGGTTCCGGGACGGTTCCGGGAGCCGGAACTCGGCCGCTCTGTGCTCGGTGTAAGCTCCTATAAGTGTAAGCTCCAAGAAGCAGTCCCCGCGGGCTCAGTTCCGGGAGCTGGAATTCGGCTTCTTGGTGTTTCGTGTTTGCTCTGATATTAGCAGGGTCCAAGAAGCAGCCTCCGCAGGCTCCGCAGCCCGGAGCCAGGGCGGTTCCGGGACGGTTCCGGGAGCCGGGACTTGGCCGCCCCGCGCTCCGTGTTCACTCCGATAAGATCAGATTTTAAGAAGCCCCCAGGCGCTGAACCCTAGCAATCTGTCTGCAAGCTGCAGGCGAATTGCAGCCTGAAATTACCTGTTCTATGGCTGAATGAGCTGCGGTCAGTCAAAAACAGGTGTGGTGACGTCAGTTTACCAACATGGTGGCTGCTGGCCTCCTCTGTGGTCTGACCGGTGTGGAGAACCGAGATGGACCGCTTCCTTCCCCGTCTCGAACCCAGAATTCAGCCCTGAGTGCGGTGCTTGCGCGTCTGGCAGAAACTGCAGCGCTGTAACCCTGCGTCTCTATCCCAGCGCGCGCTGCAGACTCTAGCCGCGGGGCGATTTGCTGAATAAGCAGTTTTACCCTCCGTGCGACAAACCTCTCGCGTTTGAGTCCCCGTAGCCGATCCTCATGCGATGGAAATCCTTCCTCCAGGTTCCGGCGCACCCCACTATTGCTGGAAATTCCTATGCCTGTCATCTTTAGAGTTCTTTTCCTTTTCAGTTCCAATTGATATTTAATCATATAAAATTTAGGTACTATTTTAGATTTTGTTTTTGACTTTATTAAGTTAAATTGATTATAAAATAACAGAATATTTTGTGTTTAATTTATTGGAAATAGAACTTTTGTTATAAATTTCATAGGGCTCAAAACTTACAAAATAAATATTGGAGATTTGGTATTAAAATTTCGACCTTTTCTGTTTTAAGTCAGTTGGAATGCTGTGGTGAAGTGGCCATCCTGTGTTGGTGACAGGTCTTTTCTCCACCCATCAAAGGAAATGTGATGCACAGCACCATCTGGATTTTTGGCCCAGGGCGAAGAGGAGGAGAGATAGTAAAGAAACCTGATCAGATCATTTGATGGTAATTTCACAGGTGGCTGGTCACTGTGTAGGACCTGGCTGTTGCTATTTATAGAGCTGTAAGTGGATGTAGGTACACACTGGGGCCTGAAAGGATGGTCTGACTCAGAGTGTAGCGGTAAAAGTGGGAAAGTAGAATCTAGGGATAAATGGTCATTGGTGAGTGTCATTGCTAGAGTTAAATGAGACTCAAGTGGCTGTCATGATTTCCACTCTGAATTCATTGCCATTCCTGAGTACCTTTGAAAGCAAACAACAAAACAGACCAAAGCAATCACTGATAGGCTCTGCTTTTAAAAAATTTTTTCATTGATATTATAATCAGGTAGACTTGATTTCAATTTCAATTTAAAGAGCTATCCACAAAGCTATAAATTAATTCAGTTTCAAAATGACTTGATCATTTTCACTGCTTCCCTCTCTGATTCCCTATCTTTCTGATGGGGAAACAGATCTAGCAGGGTCATATAACCAGCTTAGTTTCACAACATTGAAACTGGAGCAGGAATCTGGATTTTGAACCTCTTAGTTAACTTTTTTTCTGTTTCATTCTTCTTCCCATCCTTTTTCTTCCCACTTCTTTGACTGGATATTGAACCCAGGGGTGCTCTACCACTGATATACATCCTCAGCCCTTTTAGTTTATACTTTAAATTTTGAGATAGGTTCTCATTATGTGGCCCAGGCTGGCCTCCAACTTGGCAATTCTCCTATCCTACCTCAGCCTTTAGATTCATGCCTGGCTCAATTTTTTCTTTTCCTACTCTGTTAGTTCTATAAGATTATCCTTTGGTGTGATATTTTCTCAGAATTATTTCATTAGTTGAAAAATGTCTCTGTTGTTTTTATTTCTTAAAATGAAAAATACAAACTCCTTTAATTGATAATACATCTGCTCAATGCCAGCATTATTAGTAATAATCATAGTACCTCTGGGGAGAAAAGGGGGGGTTGGCTAGGTATGGGGGCCAGTGAGGAGCACACAGCATTAGTTAGCTGTTGTCCATAGACTGGTGGTACCTGAGATAATGCCTGGAGGGGTAGTTACTTTGAATTACATCTTGGTCTTGACCTCAGATTTGGAGACCAGCTCTCCTAAGAAAACTCTTCTTCTGTTCTGCCTTCAGCAGCCTTGCAGAGAAGTAGAATAACTTATTGTTTACATAATTGTTTGTTTAAAGTTTTAGTAGCTAGTTCTTCTGCACAGAATTGACAGGCATCTCTGTGAGAGTATTTCTAGTCTATTAAAGGCTCTTCACCACATTACTTGTAATCTAATCTCAGTGTAGAATGTAATGATAGGTTTCTGTTTTTATCTCCTTCCCTTCCCACTTGTTTCAAAGGCCACACACCAAGCTCTGGAGAGGGAGATGCCTGTGGGCTGGGAGTTGGCTGCCCTTACTCTGGCTGGCTATATGTGGCTGCTGAAACAAGTGCCTTTGGGTCATTCATCCTCAGGTCACAAAGTTCTAATGTGAAGGCCTGAACATGGACTCTCTCCTGAATGATTTATTAGTTCCCCATCTATAATTGGAGGGAAAAAGATGAACTTAGTGTTTCTTGAACTTCAAAATAACCCCAGGGAACTTATTAACAGCACACGCTCCTGGATGCTACCTCTGGGGGTTCAGGTTCAGGTCTAAGATTAGGGCCATATTTTAGAACCATGATTGCTCTGAGTGCTAGGATCTCATTTAGTCCTGATGATTTTTTATTGTACCTACCAGTGGAAGATGGATTTTAGGCCACAGGAAATTTATTTGTAGTTTAGTCAATTCTCAAGGATTTACCTCATAGTTGTTTTTAATCCCATAAATCTTTAGCTTGGGAAGGTCCCAGGTTATATTTTCAGGCAACCTTGTTGGTATGTACCCAGATACTGAAAGATATATATATATATATTAATTATTTTCAGAAGAACTAATTTGGATGGGAAATCTGCCATTTGAAAAAAGTTCTACCTTCTGTTACTGTAGTCAAGTACAACTGTTGGCATTCTCTATTGGAAAAGAGCAGTGTGATATGTTGCCTTGTGTTTGGGCAGTTCATTAGGGTCAGCCAGTATAGTAGCTCTTTTGGGCCATGTTAAGAGTAAATTTGATTTTTGAAAGGATTTTCTGAGTCCATTTAAATGGACTCTAAATGTGTGTAATTCAGTATTGTTTCTAGTTGGTTAGATTTGTTGTGTATCAGTATTTGGCTTAGACTTCTGTTCCTGGCTCTGGATGTTACCTCTTACTCATATCCAAATCCATGCTCCACATGCTGTGAGGCTCCCTGGCATGTCCAGCTTTGCCGCTTGGGGCAAGGTAATCCCTGCATGCCCCACCCCCATCCCACTTGACATCGCCAAGCCTACTGTGACCTGAAGCACCACTACCCTGGTGGCTCTCTTCTGTGCCTCACTGAGTCTGTTGAAGATGTGAACATTCACCTTAGAGGGAGGAATGATTTTTATAGTCATTGGAACTTCTAACAGGCCAGTGGTGATTTTAGGAGGGATTTCTTCTCTGATCCTAATAACCACACGGTTTATACTTAACTGGACACTGGCTATTAAAATAGATGCTTGTTCTTCAATTATCGAGTAGTTCCCAGTTGGCAGATTTTCAATTGGGATTGAATTTCCTTGGCCACTGCTGTTTGTTGTGCTCATGCTGGTTTTTGTGGCATCTCTCCAGGCTCTTGAGCCTTTTCTAAGCAGGAGAGATGTCAGAGTGCTTTGTCTCATTCTCTTGGCTATTAGGGAAGGACTTCCTGTAAAATAAATGGAGGGCAAAGGAGAGTATCATGCCTGTGGCATAGAAATGCTGTTAGCAAGCTTGAGGCATATCAGAGAGATAGGTCCTATGAGTAACATTTACTATTGCCATTCTGCTTTGGAACCTTTCTTTTTTCCTTCCTTTTCCTGTTTCTGAGGCCTGAAATTTATCCTGAATTTAAAAATGGATTGGTTTTGATCACTTGAATAGGCAACACATTCAGCAGGGAATACATGTACAGACTGAGATGTCTCTTAATGCCAATTTGTAGTATAAAGTAATTGGAAATGATATTTTGAGTCAGTAATGTATTTCTGCTTCAGAGTGTCTACCTAGATTTATGCATTTATCTCCTGTTTTACTAGGTGATTTGCTTTTGTTCTGCAAGGAGAGCCCATTCCGCCTCCCAAACTTTAAATGTCAATCCAAGACACATGAATGTTTTAATGAGAAGGCATTAAACTACTTCCAAATGACATCAGACAACAACACCATAAGCTTAGAAACAAGGAGAACCTTGGATTCTTGTTAGATTTTCCAGCAAGCTTGACCAAGTCATTGCAGAAAGGATTATGTGACCCTTAACATGAGTTTTGGAGAGATTCAGTCAAATAGGTGGATGAAGTACCAATGGCAAATCAGTACCCAACTGCCAGTTGGTATGATCTTTTCTCCCACAACTTGGGGTATGCAGCCAGAAGACAGCCTCTTTTTCAGAGTCCAACTACTTCTTTGCAGAGGGATACATATAGAAAAAGATGAAACCATTTTCAGTTTTACTGGTCTACATCAAGGTAGAAGCCTCTGGTTTGTTTTGCCCTGCTGTTATTTGCCTTTTCCTTGCTGCTGTTATTCTTTGTGGCCTGAGGAGCTTCTGACTTTAGCTGAAGGAGGGGCACAAGGACAGGGTGCTTTGATTTCACATCTGTTGTTTTTTCAGAAAGGAAATGAGCAACTGGTAGTTCCAAAACAGTGCCAAAGGGAGCTGGGGAAGTTGTTACTTGTAAATGTACAGGAAGAAAGACACAAGCACTGATAGATAGTGCATGATGTACAGCTTATGCCTTCAGAGTATAGGGGCTTGTCTTTCTGTGATTCTCTCATAACCATGTAGAAGGGAAAAGAATGAGGCACGTGAGTTGTTGGGGTTGAACTTCTGTGCAGAAGTCAGTGTTATACTCATTTTATCACTAATTTATTAATTTATTTCACAAATATCTCTTGTATTCCAATCTTCTAAGTACTAGGGATAGCAGTAAAGTAGAGAAGCAAAAATAGTCCTTGCCATTATGAAGCTTAGACTCAAGTGAGGGGATGCTGCTGAAGACACCTGGTGGTAGTAGTGATGAATATGATGAAAGGAGAAATAAAACAGCAGAGAAGAGAATGAAATAGTGTGGTATGGAATATATCCTTATAAATAACCAAAAGATAAATAAGGACCATTAAAGAAAATGTGGAGTTTTTATTATCTAAAATTTTTATAACATTTCAGTTGTTCAATTTATTATGGAATATTAGCATGTATAGTGACTTAGAAGATTTCATTTTTCCCTTGCAGTATGGAAGTTATCCAAGAACATGGCATTCCTTGGATATTCAGCCTCAGTTAGCTGGACTAGAGTTTATCATCACAGTTGCTTTTAGTGTAGATTGTATATTAAGACATGTCTTATAGCCCCCACTTTTCTTTCATATTACTGGGGATTAAACCTAGGGAGCTCTAACAATGAGATATACCACAACCCCTTTTATTTTTTGAGATAGGGTCTTGCTAAGTTGCTGAGGATGACTTGGAATGTGTGATCCTCCTGCCTTAACCTCCTGAGTTGCTGGGATTATAGGCATGCACCATCATGTCTGGTTTAAGGGATTGCTTTTTTTTCTTTTTTTGGGGGGAGGGGGTTATACTGGGGATTGAACCCAGAGCCTTGTGCATGCCAGGCAAGAATGCTACCAGCTGAGATATATACCCTCAGCCCAAGGGCTTACTTTGTATAAAATTGCTATAAAATTATTTTCTGTGATTAAGAGGAGCCTTCTCACTTTAAACAGATGTTTAGTGGTTTTCATTGTCATTTTGTTTTTAACAGTAATGAGTAAGCTTAATGCATTATAGTTATATATAAAATCAGAATGCATTGTAGTATATTCACATGTGTATCCAGTATAATTTGGTAAACTTTATTTCACAGTTATTTCATTTCCCCTCCTCTCCTCTTTATTCCTTAATCCCCTGCTTTTACTTTTTTGATCTCACTTTGTTTTGACAATATCCCTTCTCTTATTCCTATCTCCTCATGTAATTATGCACACTTTAGGGAATAAATATTTATTATTGTTATATCTTCCTGTTGGATTAATTTTATTCTCTTTGACAGTATTTAGTGTACTTCCTTGTCTCTTCTGATTAACTTTTCCTTGCAGTCTACTTGGTCAGATATGAGAATAGCTACCCCTGCTTGTGTTTTTGCATGGAATGGTTTTTAAAATAGCAATTCTCAAGCTATTAGTGATAGCCAGCATTTTATAAAGTGGAATCAAATAAATTATTATCAGAGTATATCACACTTTCTAAGATTGCATATTATTTTAAAATCTTTTTTAAGGGCTATGTGTACATATCACACACATGAATGTGTATGTGTGTGCATGCTACATCCTGATGATATTTCCATTATGTGTCATGCTTAAAAATATTAGAAAAACATGAGCTTACTGATGAATTTGCTGTTATTTAGAGAGGAAGAAACTGAGAGTCTTACGTTACAGATACTGTCTATGAGAGCTAAAATTTGAATTGCAATCTCTTCGACTTTGCACATTTGATTTAGGATGCTCTAGTAAAGCTTCTCATAAGACTTTCCTTCTCTAATGTATTTCCAAGACTTTGATGTTCAGAGACACTGATTGGCCTCTGAAAATAATTATGAAATTTGAGGCAGGAACATGCCCTCAGACTAACAGACCCAGGTTTGCTAATTTTGTCATACCATCTCTAAAAGGTCTGTTTCAGAAAGGGAATAGGATGTGGCTCTAGATAATTCATCTCTCTTGAAAAACAAGGAAAATTTAGAAACTCTTTTACATGGCTGAAAGGCAGCCTCATCTTATTAAGTAGGAGAAATGGTCTGGCAGCAGGTAACAGAATCTCTAAAATAGTTAATTAAGTCTTGTAGTTGGTCAGACTGGTGTTGGTATAGTGAGAGGGTAGGCATAGTAAGAAGGGTCTGCTACCCCATGAAGATGTTGGGTTTTAGTAGTCAAACATTTTTTGGGTAGACTTTTCTATCATTTATTATAGAAAATATAGGTGTAATGTTTTGTTAGAATTCTTGGCCACTTCCCCAGCCTTCTGGAAATAAGGTGGAAATTTCAGTATTCTTTTAGGCAGGTATTTTGGCCTTAAAGGTCATGCTTTCCAGAGGCTTTATTTTCACTGGCTTTCTTTCCTTTTTTCTGAGACACCCTTGAATGAAATACTGATCCCTTCAGCTAAACTTTTTCTGTTTTGCACAGAATAAATTATTTTTGCTGAAGATTCCAGAGAAACAGAGGGAAAATCTGCTCCCTGCTCCCTTCCTGTTTTTCTACTTTGTTACCCTACCCCACCCGAAACCCCCAATATAAAGTGACCTTTGGCTCTGGGCCCTATCTGAGTGTATTTTATGGCAGTGTCTTCTATGTGTAATTCCCAGGATTGTTAATGACTTCCTTTGTTACCCCAAAATAATTGGTAGCAAAGACAGCTGTGAGGGTAGATGTTTCCACTACCTTGTAGGCTTATTACTTCAGTCCTTGTGGAAGAGGGTGTAAAGGAAGGTGGTGGAAATTATTTTGCCAAGTGTTGGATGGTTGGTGGGTGGGTGTAAAAACAGACGGTTAATCAACACTTGCCTGTATAGAATAATCACATACACTTGGGGAACAAATATTTGGGTTATTTGTCCAGTTCATCTCCAGTAGTGGTGACACTTAGAATTATGGGGGAAATAGAATAGGTAACTTATTTTCTAAGAACAGGAAACATTAGGTTTCTTAGAAGATAACCAGAGGTTTTCAAGAAAGTTGAGAGTTTTTTTTGCATAGGACTTTTGGTGTTCACCCCTCAGACATCGAGGATAGGGCCTTAAGGCTACTTTAACACTACATCTAATCATTTCAGGGTTGCATGTGTGACTTCTTATGCCTCTGTGTATCTGAAAAACAGAATAGATAATTTCCACTAAAGCATGGTTCTCAAACTTTGGTGCAAATTAGAATTATTTGGGGCATTTAAAAGCAATATGTCTAGAGTGCATCTCAGGCTAATTTAATTAAAATCTCTGATGGTGGGCCACAGGTATCAATATTTTGAATAACCAATTTCAAAGTTAATTAGCCTTGGCAGCAGTGTATTAGATGATCTTTTATGTTTATTATCTTAACTGGATTTCTCAAAGGAGTAGTTAAGTATTAGAATGTTGTTATTTTATGTTGATAATTTAAGAAGTCCCTGTAGTTTCTATTAGCATACTTTTAGTAACTTTGGGATTTGTATTTCTGCTGGGAATCATGGCTATTTATATCTTTCTTGACCTTTAAGAGATATCAGAATCAAAGTAATTGTGAGGTGACAGTTTATGATCAGCTCCGAACCCAAATACCTGTCTTGATCCTATCCCAATCTGGCATTAGTTCTGCTGGGTGACTTTCCTTGATGCATCTTTGAGCATAGCCAGACTCTCCCTAATCAACCAAGTCATTGTCCCATGGTCACTACAGTGAGAGTTTGACTGAAAAATTGGATGAGTGCCCTCAACATTCTGAAGTAGTTGTAGTTATTACTGTCCCCAATGTGTAGGCAGTGCCTAATTTGGATCTAGAATGTCCTGTCATGTTAACAATCTATTCCCGTGGGTGGTGCTTGTGGGAAGTGATGAAACTTTTAAAAGGTGTGGTCTAGTTGGAGGTTTTTAGATTATTGGGGAAATATCCTCCAGTTGTATTGTGTGCCCCTTCCTCTTTATATCTATGCTTTCTGAACATAAAACTGAGTGGTTTTGCTCTTCCATATACTTTGGCTGTGACAGGCCCAAAGCAACAGGTCCAATTGATCATGGACTGGAACCTCCAAAATTATGAGCCAGAATAAATCATTTCTTTCTATAAGCAAATTATCTCAGGTATTTTGTTACAGTGATGAACACACATGAAAAATCTGAGGTTTGAAGAGGTTGAATAAATGGCTTACACATGAGTCCAGAAAGGGGTGTCAGGGTACTGACTTAGATGTTCATGTATTTGGAGCCCCTGATACCTAGGAAAGAGTAAGAAGCCACGATCAGCTATTCATAACTAACATGAAGCTTAATAGCCCAGAAGAAATTTTTGATATTTGCATTTGCTCCTTTGGATAACCTTTCACACAGGAACAGAATAGGAGTACCACTGGGGCAACTCACACTTGCCTCTCCTATTGACATGGGGAAAAAAAGACACACAACAAAACCCAACTTCTGCTGCAAGGCAGACCTCAAGTGCTGAGAGAAATTTGCCATCATCCTCTGCTTTTCTGATGGCTCAAATGTAGAAACTCACAAGATTTTGGAATCTGTGGGTTTGATTTGTGACAACTTGCTGATATTCTTTGGAAATGTGTTTACACAATTAGACAGTTAGAAGTGACTGATAATGCATGAGGGATTTTTGTGAAGTTTTTAGATAGTCTGCACTGGAATTTAAATATGGCACTGGGAGAGAGAGAGAGAGAGAGAGAGAGAGAGAGAGAGAGAGAGAGAGAGAGAGAAACCCTGACTGGTGAATATGGGGAAATTTCAGGTCCACTGCCTGCCTTGTTAAGGCTACCAGGTGCCTTATAAGGAAGAAAAGCAACAAATGCCTAATCCTGGGTACAAGCCTTGCCCTCTCTGCAGTCAGGTTCTCAAAGGGAACTTCACTAGCTCAGGTGACCAGCAAGTCTGCATGACACTCCTGGGCTGCACGAACGTTCTGCTCCACTATCACATTAAGTTAAGATGAAAGAAAAAATGAGAGCAAAAGTGAAATGAACCCCAGGTTAGTTTTACTAGGACACGAATCAGTACCTAACCTTCCTTAGCAGGTGACTAAGGTGTTTCTCTCAACTGGACCTTTCAAAGGCTCTTTGGAGCAAGACATCACTGGGGAGCTCTCCAGGCACAGAGACTCATTGTGTCCCCCCTGGCCAGGCATCTCTCCTCACCCCTTCCCCAGATACTCCTGCCCCATAGGACCAGCCTGTGCCCAGTCCATCTTGTGAATCAATGTTGAATAGATCTTTCTCCTGCATCCCGGTCTATTTTGGGAAGGTAGGCTGGTGTTCAGATATGGGCCCTCTCACACTTCCCCAACATCTATTCTTCCAGCCATTTGCCTTCTAGGATTCTGTACTCCCATTTTATAGCAAGGAGCCTGTAGTCTGATCTCTTATCTCTTCAGGTTTCCCCACCTGCCAGGAAGGTGAACCCTGGAATCTCTCCAGCAAACCCTCCCTCCTCTTTATATGCCAAGTCCTTTCCAATGTCCTTCAACCCAGAGTTCCAGTGCTCCCAGAAGCAGTCCTTAGTGTGATCTCTGTAAATTCACATTGGGTGGCATCTGCATCACATTTACCTTAGCATCCAATTTCTGCTCACTCCGTGTCCAGGGCCAACTGCAGCAGGAAGAGTGCCCCTTCTAACACCCTCTTAGAGCAAGTTAGTGTCTGGAGTCCAGAACTAAGAATCTAGATTGCTGGGTGACCTTAGCCCTTCTTGGTGTCTTTCTTTCTCATTTTAGTCACAGAAAATTAATACCTGCCTACCTATCCTTCCTACCACATAGCAACCATGTCAATTAAAATGAAGTAGGCACATCTTTTTATTGTTCTTCTTTTATAGGAAAGTGATATCTTTATGTAGAATTCTGTCAAAGACTTTCGAATATTATTGATATTTATATGTTTTCAACTGTATTCTAAATTTTTTTTTTTTTTTTTTTTTTTTTTTTTTTTTTAAATTTTTTATTGTGGGTTGTTCAAAACATTACAAATTTCTTGACATATCATATTCCACACTTTGATTCTAGTGGGTTATGAACTCCCACCTTCACCCCATACACAGATTGCAGATTCACATCAGTTACACATCCATTGATTTACAAATTGCCATACTAGTGTCTGTTGTGCTCCGCTGCCTTTCCCATCATCCACCCTCCCCCCTCCCCACCTCTCCCCTCCCCTCCCCTCCTCTCTCTCTACCCCCTCCACTGTATAACCCTGAGGGTCTCCTTCCATTACCGTGCAATTTACCTTCTCTCTCCCTTTCCCTCCCACCTCTCATCCCTGTTAAATGTTAATCTTCTTCTCCTGTTCTTCGTCCCTACTCTGTTCTTAGTTACTTTCCTTATATCAAAGAAGACATTTGGCATTTGTTTTTTAGGGATTGGCTAGCTTCACTTAGCATAATCTGCTCTAATGCCATCCATTTCCCTGTAAATTCTATGATTTTGTCATTTTTTAATGCAGAGTAATACTCCATTGTGTATAAATGCCACATTTTTTTTATCCATTCGTCTATTGAAGGGCATCTAGGTTGGTTCCACAGTCTTGCTATTGTGAACTGTGCTGCTATGAACATCGATGTAGCAGTGTCCCTGTAGCATGCTCTTTTTAGGTCTTTAGGGAATAGACCAAGAAGGGGAATAGCTGGGTCAAATGGTGGCTCCATTCCCAGCTTTCCAAGAAATCTCCATACTGCTTTCCAAATTGGCTGCACCAATCTGCAGTCCCACCAGCAATGTACAAGTGTACCCTTTTCCCCACATCCTCGCCAGCACTTGTTGTTGTTTGACTTCCTAATGGCTGCCAATCTTACTGGAGTGAGATGGTATCTTAGGGTGGTTTTGATTTGCATTTCTCTGACAGCTAGAGATGTTGAGCATTTTTTCATGTACTTGTTGATTGACTGTATGTCCTCCTCTGTGAAGTGTCTGTTCAGGTCCTTGGCCCATTTGTTGATTGGGTTGTTTGTTCTCTTATTGTCTAATTTTTTGAGTTCTTTGTATACTCTGGATATTAGGGCTCTATCTGAAGTGTGAGGAGTAAAGATTTGTTCCCAGGATGTAGGCTCCCTATTTACCTCTCTTATTGTTTCTTTTGCTGAGAAAAAACTTCTTAGTTTGAGTAAGTCCCATTTGTTGATTCTAGTTATTAACTTTTGTGCTATGGGTGTCCTATTGAGGAATTTGGAGCCCGACCCCACCGACTGTAGATCGTAGCCAACTTTTTCTTCTATCAGACGGCGCGTCTCTGATTTGATATCAAGTTCCTTGATCCATTTTGAATTCACTTTTGTGCATGGCGAGAGAAAGGGATTCAGTTTCATTTTGTTGCATATGGATTTCCAGTTTTCCCAGCACCATTTGTTGAAGATGCTATCCCTCCTCCATTGCATGCTTTTAGCCCCTTTATCAAATATAAGATAGTTGTAGTTTTGTGGATTGGTTTCTGTGTCCTCTATTCTGTACCATTGGTCCACACGCCTGTTTTGGTACCAGTACCATGCTGTTTTTGTTACTATTGCTCTGTAGTATAGTTTGAAGTCTGGTATCGCTATACCGCCTGATTCACCCTAACTGGGAAAATGTAAACTAAAAATGTGAAAAGATGTCGTAAACATGGGTTCGTTCTCTGCCGCTCATTTGCTGCCTCTGTTTCTCAGACCCCATCCCAAATTACAAGTACAGGAAAGAAACTGGGAACAAAGTCACTAAAGAGACAAGAACACACTGCCTGGCGTGGTGGCACATGCCACTCTTTGGGAGGCTGAGGCAGGAGGAAAGTGAGTTCAAAGCCAGTCTCAACAAAAGCAAGGGTCTAAGCAACTCAGTGAGACCCTGTCTCTAAATGAAATACTAAATAGGCCTGGAGATGTGGCTCAGTGGCTGAGTCTCCCTGAGTTTTATCCCTGGTACCCTTAACCTCTCCCCCACTGAGAGAGAGAGAGAGAGAGAGAGAGAGAGAGAGAGAGAGAGAGAGAGAGAGAGAGAGAGACGGGAACACAGGGAATGGATATTGAGTGTCAACTAGAAGTCAAGAATTTTCTACAAAACAAAAGCTCAAGTGTCAGAATTGAGCTGGGATTCCTGGGGATAACTATGGGACTGAAATGGAGGGATAATTTATAAGCTGGTGTTTGAGATGATTCTAAGTTGGCACCCCCTCCTTCTCATGTCCCCTCTCCTACCAGAATGGCTAACTAGCCAGTTTATGTTCAAGATGAAGGCAGGAGTGTTCTCTTGAAGAAACTGCACACATTGTGTGAGAGAGTTAAGCTTTTGACATGGATGTTGGTGGCCTGATTCATGCCATGCAGGTGTAGGCAGAGGTGGGATGGTCAGGGTCTGGGCTGCTCGCCGATCCACTCACTCTGGAGGAACATGGTTGACCCACTTACACTGTCCTTCCTGTCTAAATGGTAACTGGGGACAGTGCCTCATAGGAAGGCCTTGTGTTCACACTGAATAGAAGTGGCTACCAGGTTTTCTTTCCTCAATGTGATAAATTAGAAAAGATTACCAAGGAATGGGGCGGAATGAGTGGCACAAAAGAGAGACCAAAATAGAAAGCTAGATTGTCTCTTGGAAGAAACAGAGATAATTTATGGAATATAAAAGATTAGAAAAAATAAGCAAAACCTTTAGATTCTGTGTTGAGTAGGATATAGGAAGATCCTGGTTTCATTTAATAATAACTGGAATGGTATGCAAAAGGATCAAAGAACAACAACAAATCTCTTCTGTGCTGTAAAAATGTAACTACCAAAGCTAAAAATGTGATAGAATGGCTAGAAAGTCATCAAGGAAGTTACCCGGATGGTAGGACATAGATGGAAAGAGACAGGAAATATGAGAATAATGCAAGAAGAACCATAGAGAACTAGTCCCTAGATGGAACTGTTACTGGAGTCTCAGAGAAAGGGCAGGGAGGAGCAGAGGATGAGGGGCACATGCCTTCATGGAAAATATCCTCTGCTTGGAATAGAAAAGATTCCTTATTCTACATCATGAAATCTCAAACACCAAGATAGAAGACCTTTTGATCTCTGAGAGAATTCAAACAGACCCCACTGGCTTATGATGTGTTATTTTAAATGGCAGAGAACAAGCAGCTGCTCCCAAAGCTTTGGAGGGAAGTAATGCTCAACCCTGAATCTACATACAGCCAATTATCCACTGAAAAGGGAGAATCAAATATATCAGCTTTACAAGTAATCAGAAAGTCCTCTCCTGTGCACACTGTCCTAGAAAGTTACAGTAGGTGCAGAATGTGTCACAACTAAATAAGAACATAAAATAAGAGAAAGACATCCAGAAAAGAACAGGTCCTGAGTAGAAGGAAATGAAGACAAGTCCCAGGATAGGAAACCAGCTGGGAAGCAGGGAATGGGGACTCAGCCCATGCAGTGAGCTGTGCATGTTGGCACCAGTCCCAAAACAGGCAATGTTTCAGGGCTTGCACACTCAATACTTCTACAAACACACAGTGTTGTTATAAAGATAATGTGATATTGTGCATGCCCGTCATTTTGCCCACATGTTAAAAGGACTCTATAAATTATAACTTTTGTTATTAAGGACAGGCACAGTATCAGGCTTTAATGGAAATCCAAATATAAATCAGTGGAACCTGTGACTGGAATGACAGTGGTGCACAAGTTGCTCAGAACATCATGTCATCATGATATGGAACCTGATGAATCCCAAGAGGGAAAGGCACCTCCCAGTAAGACAATCAGGGAAGTATAAGTGAAGGAGGCAGTGTATAATAGACTGCCCTGGGTATAATAGACTGGCCGTGCATGTAGAAGACGGGAAGCTCTAGAGTGAGTTCCTTACTCATGTGAACGAGTGTGCAGAGGGGCCTCCAGCCTGTGTTCAGTGTGCCAGGGACATACGTGACATTTAGCATAAGTCTGTTGTGCAGTTTGGGTCTCCTGAACTTCCCTCTGCTTGGAATAGAAAAGATTCTTTATGCTACATCATGAAATCTCAAACACCAAGATAGAAGACCTTTTGATCTCTGATAGAAGTAAAACAGACCCCACCTGGCTCCGCAGGTGTTATGTTGGATGGCAGAGGAGGTATGACCTCTGAGGAGGTATGACCACGTTTGGGAGGCACTGAGTTGCCTCAAGCAGAAATTTTTATTTGCCTCAGTATGTATGTATGTTTATGTATGTGTGTGTGTGTGTCTGTGTCTGTGTGTGTATGTATGTGTGTGTGTGTGTGTGTATATATATATATATATTTCTTTTTTGGTTGCTACAACAAAATATCTGAAGCTGGATGCTTCTAAAGAAAGGAATTTATGTACCACACAGAGTTTCGAGCTGAAGGTCGGAGACTAGCAGCTTCATCTCTTTGAGTACAATGGTACAATGTGGCAGATGCCATCATGGTGGGGGCACATTAGAGAGGGATCAATCACATGATGAGGCAAGAAGCCAGAGTACTCCAGGGGTCATATTTGCTCTTTTACCATCTCATTCTCTCAAAAACTTAACATGGGTCCCACAAGAACTACATGTGTCCCTTCCAAGGGCAGCATCCCCAGGGACCTCATTTCCTTACATGCTCTCTAGGTCCCGTGGCTTGGAGGTTCCACCATCTCACCAGCTCCACACTGGAAACCAAATTTCCGGCATGAACCATCCAAGCCATAACAGTATCCCATGATCTTTTTTTTTTTTCTTAAGGAACCATTTGTTTCAAAAAGAATAAATCATCTATAAATCCATATAAGCTTTTGTCACTGGGTTAAAGGTCCCAAGAGTATGTAAATGATATCTGAGGCATTAGAGACTGGAAGCAGGTGAGGGTATGTGAGAAAACTGAAGAGGAGTGGATTAACATGGGGCTAGTTCTGGGACACCAGAAAGGAACCAGATCCCAGCCAGGTTTCTTTTTCATATTTGAGAGGTGGATCACATGGTAAAAACCCCATGGTTTGCTAGTACTGAACTCAGAGAATCTTCTCTTTAGGGCTTCAGATGAGAATCAGTATTCTGTGAACTGCTTTTATGTACAATCCAGAATGACAAAAGCAAACCACAGGAGGTGAATAGAGGGGCACACACAGCCCTGTGTCAACTGGCTGCCAGGACAGTGATGTCATAGCTGGATCCTGAGCACCAACAATGAAGAAAGCCTGGGTGAAGTTGTGGAGGATGGTTGGGCTCCTCCCTCCTCTGTGCCTCTGAAGATAATGTCGATGTGGAGCTGACGGTAAAGTATAGTACATAGACATATATGCACGTGTATACATGTGAGTGCACGTAGACACACACACTATTGACTAACTAAAATGGATAGGTCTGAAATCTCTAAAGGCTAATTCCAAATAGATCTATGTATATTTATTGTGTCACATACTACCAAAACACCAACCTTGATAAAAAGAATAAAGTATCCTAAATTCTCTTATGATCAAAAGTATAAGAGCATTTAACCAGTGAGCATGTGGACTTCTGGGGGGCAGCTAACCAGCCCTGCCTGTTTCAGAGCTCCCTCCCAGGAGATTTCAGCTAATGCTTTTGTCAGCTATTGTAAAGCTAGCTAATGGAGGAAACTGTTGCAGCCCAGGAAAACTAAAAGCCATTGTTAGTACAAAGTGAAGAGTGGACACAGAGATTCCAGAGTCTCCATAAAGTTAGTAAAATGTTTCTAAGTTTGCAATAGTTAACAGAAAGCATGGCTCCATGGGAGTTGAGCATCGGTAGGAGAAAATGTCAGCTTCCTCGCCTCTGAGTTCCACAGTTTCTTGGAAAGTGGCCTTTTACCTTCCATAGGTCTCCACTGCAGCATTCCCAATGACCCAGAAAGCAGTCCATAGAATGCCACTGAGAAGTGAGCAACCCTATAAGTGTAGCTCTGTGGAAGTGAGAGGTCTTAAAAACAGGCACACTTCTTCCCTGGTGCAGACCCCATGCTGTGTCCTGTGGCTGTTCCCAGGAAACCACTGAAGACCAGCAGAATCCAAGAAGACCATTAATAATTTTGACCAAAAAGTAGGGTTAAGGAGGCCCCTCTAATTGCCGCTTGATATGTGGATATCTTCTGAGACTTGATAGTATTGATTTTTCCTTGTTGGTGTTCTGCATGGGCCCAGGGCAGAAAAGTGCCAGGTCATTACAAAGGGGGAGTCTGTGCTGAACTTTGAATGGTACCTGCCTTTCCTGAAGTTTCTGACTTCAGCCTTAGCTCTCTGTGCATGGACTGGCCATGTGGGGGAGAAGTCACAGCCTTAGGAGGTATGCTTTACTTTCTTTCCTGGATGACATAAAAAAGAAAAGCCAGTGTTTGTTTCTCTTTAGGATCTCTTTCTCTCTCTCTCTCTCTCTCTCTCTCTCTCTCTCTCTCTCTCTCTCTCTCACACACACACACACACACACACACACACTCACTCACACACACACATATTCTTTCAGGTCTTAAACTCAGCTAGTTAGAAACAAGTAATACCAGCCTTCTCCAGTATTACATTTTACGTTTCTTAATCCATTTGAGATTGCTATGCCAAAATATCATAAACTGTATAACTTATATTCAATGGTAATTGACAGTTCTGGAGTCCAGAAAGTCCTACATCAAAGTGCTGATAGATTTGATGTTGGTGAGGGCCACTTTCTGGTTGGTAGATGGTGCCTTCTTGCAATGTCTTCATATGGTAAAAAATGGCAAAAGGTCTCTCTGGGTCATTTTTTACATGAGCACAAATCCCATTCATGAGGGCTCTGCACCCATGATCTAATCACCTTCCAAATCTCCCCCTACTAAATGCCTTCATGTGGGGGTTAGGTTCCAACATAAAAGTTTGGGGGCAAACACAAACATTTAGACCTTAGTACTCAGTTAACTTACTATTGTTCACATGGCCACAAACATTCCCCTTCAGGTAGGTAGTCTTCTTACAAACCTGTAACATTTGTTCTGTACTAGAAGAATCAACAGAAATAGACTGTGTATTAGAAGGTATCCCTCACATCATGAGAGTTTCATCTCAACTGTTGATTTAGTATGTCATCCTTGAATACAGACAATATTTAAGAAATGATATGGGAGAACTTAGGTATAGATTGGTTTCATAAATTGTGTATAATATTAGGACACTGATGTTTTAGTGGCTATAACTGATATTCATATGATGATTTTACATATATAATCTAGTAACTAATTGGATTTTAAACTACACTAAGCAGCTGGCTTGAAGGATCTGAAGAGAGGGGATCCCTTTCACTTCCTCACAAAGAAGCCAGGGCCTTGGGTGGTCCTGAGGAGGGGTCTAGGGCCTGGGGGCTTGAGGAATGGGTGAGGATCACTACCCTCAGCTGCAACAGCATGCTTGGACTGGGCTGGGTGCATCTGGGACCCAGCAGCATGGCTTGATGTTGGCTTTGGCCATGTTCAGGACTTAGGGCAAGTAGGCAGCAAGCCAGGAGTCACCAGGTGAGACCAGGGTTGGTGCCAAGTGAATGTGAAGGAGGGACAGAGGAACAAGGGCATCTGTGCAACTCACTGTGACTATGAGCTGGTGGAGAGCCAGGTGACGGGGGTGGACAGTGAAAAGGTGGTAGGTGAGTCTACCGTGGGTGCCTTTAGGTTCAATAAGGAGTAACTCAGAGTCCCCAAGTCTACCGAAGTCAGGAGAAATTCAGCTTGACCACGAAGCTTACCTGAGGTGACAGAGGGTCCTCCTCTGAGCCCCATGGAGCATTCCACAGGTTCTCCCTGGCAGGTGGGTAAGAATCTGTCCAGCTCTTAATCCAAGACTCTGTTTAGCTTTGGCAAGGCACTGGATTCACAACAACGTGAAAATACAGGTAATGTTTTAGTACTGTTTGCCGTTTAGAGCTATGTTTGGGACCCTGGTCTCTCACAAATCTATTGAAAGTTGCAGACACGTTTACATTTCCACCTTTGCATAGACTCACACACTTGTAGAATTCTGTATTTAATATTCAAGTTACTTGAGGATGGGAGAAACCTTTCCATTGGCCTAGGAACCCCAGGTGAAAAGCCATGTGATTTAAAATTTTACATTGCATATAATAGAAATAATAATTTAAATTAAAGAAATGGCTATACTTAAAATTTGGAAAAGCTTTCTCTAAAAGATACTCTCTTCTCTAAAAGGAGTGAGTCAAAATTATGAGACCATTTTAGAAGGACTTATAATTAGCACAAGAACTCTACTTGAAGTGGATAAACTGGAGTACAGGGAGGAGTGAAGACTTATATTCAGAGTTCAACAGAATGAATAATGTGGAGTTTCAGCAAAAAACAGAATGGGAAATACTGATATTTAAAATGCACCTGCCTGGGCTGGAGTTGTGGCTCAGTGGTAGAGACTGGCCTAGCGTGTGTAAGGCACTGGGTTCAATCCTCAGCACTGCAAATAAATAAAAAAGTAAAGGTCCATCTACAACTAAAAAACTACTTAAAATGAAAAAAATAAGTGTGCCTGATGGAGTCTGTTCTCTGGGCATTTAAGTGCTATGTGTTTAGCTAATCACAATGCCCTAGCCACCAAGGTGCTGGGGCCAGTGAGAAGAGGAATAGCCATTGGGGTCCTGCAGCAGAAACAGAGATCTACAGTAAGACAGTTCAAATCCAAGATCTATTCTAACCAGCTGTGTGGTCCAGGGACAGGTTAAGCTCACTGAGCCTCAGTTTCTTAACCTGTAAAATTAGAATAAAATAATAGTACCTACCTCAGGAAAGTGTTTTGAGGATCGGTGCATCTAACACACTTCAGATATACCTGGGAGATAGTGCCGTATTAATGGCTGCTCTTGGCCCTGATTTTCAACATTTAAAGTAGTGTGATTCCAGAGATGATCATTATTGTTGTTGTTGCTGTTGTTTTAATGTTTTTCCTTAACTGGAATCTTTTAATTGAGATCTAGAATCAAATTAACATTTAGAATTCTTGTTAGTATAAAGTATAGTGAAAGAAATAATTAATGGGATAATTGCTTTTTACCTCTTGGTCTGCATAAGTTCTATAGTTCAGATTGGTACAAAAGTCATCACTTTTAATAACTGCTCATTGTTAAATAAAGTTAATTTCTACCTATGACCTGATCAAATACTGAGTACTGGAACCCATTGTTACTAACATCTTCATCCGAGTCAGACTCTTCTGTCGGGCTGGCTGTGTCACAACAATCAAAGAGGATTCAGACCCATTTGCATCAGTAATGCTGTCTTCAAATCGGAGAAGCAAGAACCAGTCTTCCTAATTAAATTCCAACATGTTCTGCAAAATTAGCCCTCGGAATTATTGAAAGGAAAATTTGAAAGGCTGTATATGTCTCTTCACAAACTATCAAAATAAATTGATCCCTGAGCTTTGTGTTTCAAAGTATATATTCACATGTATTCATATATTATTAATTTGTTTCAAACGAAATATGATTAATTATATTTTCTAAGTTATTGTGCTAGGTTATGCTGGAAATGAAAACTCTAAAATAAAAATGGCCTTGAAATAAGTTTTTATTGGTGAAAGTTAAGAAAAGGACCAAAAAAATGGATCAACATTGCAAAATTATTTATAAATTACTTTAATATTTTTCAGATGTGGAGTATAAACTAATTTAAGATCTCTGCTATCTCTAAAATTGTATCATCTTTAAACTAATAAAATCACAGCAAAAAGCTATACTCTCTATTACATAAGTTGCCATATTGAGTCACTTCCCTATCTGCTACTACTCTTTCTGGTACAAGCTAATATAAAGTGTTTGGGTCTGTAAACAAGTCAGGATGACGCCTGGCATTTTGCCAGAGGGAGTGGTTTGTGAAGTAACACCAGCAAGCCATTAAGTGTGGAGATTCCTTATTGGTTGACTGCTGTATCTAGTGTATGTTAATTAAGATAAGCTGTGTGTAATGTATATATACCCCTCCTGTCCTACAATAAACGACTCCCACTCCTGCCGTATCAATGTACACAAGTTGTTCGTCACCCCCCGGTTATTTTGCTGTAGCCGGACTGTGGCAATAAAGAAGATCATAGTTTTGAAAACATGAAACTAGTATGTTTCTTTCCCAGTGAACCCTCAGCTGCTAGGCTTGCCTGTTTTTATTCAGAGCTCTTATTGTTTACAGAACCTAGTAGAAAAACTGGGAAATTGTAATCAATATATACTTTTTTTGATGGCAGATTCAAATGCATGATGCCCAGATACATTTGAATTTCAAATAAACAGTGAATAAATTTTTAGTATGTGTTTCTGAAAATATTTGGGATGTAATTGCAATAAAAAATCATTGTTTATCTAAAATTAAGATTTAACTGAGCATCTTGTATTTCACAAATGTCCCTGGTTACCCCATACACCCCACCCCCAGTGGAGTGAAGGCACCTGTTTCTTCAGAGGAAGGGAACCAGGAGCCAGGGGCTCATTGCTCAACTGTGATGCTCAAACAGAAATGTAAAAATTATTAGCCAGAATTGGTAAGAAATCAAGAGTCTCTGATTTCAAAAACCAGTCTGGAATATTGATGGGGGAAGAAGAAACTGATTAATCATTTCCCCAGATCACAGCCTGAAGTTGAGCACAGAGCAGGCAGGACTCCAGAAGTAGCATAGTACACTTTTCTGAATTTAGGAAAGAAGGTAAAAGATCAAGCCAAATTAGCAAGACAAGAAATTCAGAGGGACCAGTCCACTGTAAAGCTGCTGTATGGGGACATAGAAGAGTGTCCCAAAGCCCAGCACCTGGGATTCAGCCAGGGTGGAGAAGTGCTGAGGCACAGAGCCCCTGAGAGGGGTTGGGACTTTCTCCTGGGGCTATGGGAGAACCTGCTTCTGCCCCAGGAGCACAAGCAGGAGGCCCTTGTGTAGGAAGGCCACATAGTGCAGTGGGCTCACCAGTGCCACCTCTCACCTCAGCCCACCCTCCATAAGTGGGTTCCGGCTGTTTTCACGGGATCTTGCAGGATGACCCAACTCCAGGTGCTCAGAGCATCTCAGGACTAGAGGGCATAAAGTGTGGGCCCCTTGTGCTAGAGCCTTGAAGGGACCAGGACACCACAGAGTGAATGGAGAGAGACAGACAGGCCACAGTTCTGCTTCCTGCTGACCCAGATTCTACTCAGGGGGAAGAAGAGGAAGAAAAGATGGTTTTCCTCTTTGTGATGGAGTTTAAAAACTGATATGACTGTAAGATTTGACTCCATCAGGAAAATCTGGATATTGAAGCAGGTGGGAAGGGTGAGTTCTGTTGCTGCAGATAAAGGCTCTGGAACAGATGAGAGCTCAGTGAGGGAAAGACGAGTGACATTCAGGTTTCCACCCACTTTTGCAATATGTGCTAAGGGCAAGGTGAGATGTAAACAACAGGCACTGTCAGAGACCCTGTTTTCCATGGAGAAGGTGCAGTTTAAATTGATTTTAAGGCATTTTGCAATGGAGGTAAAGATATTCTGGAAGGATAAGACATCATAAGCACATGCTCATTTAGAATCTATATGAAGAATGTGCAAAAGTCAAGTTGTCCAGGGCAGTGTGGCTAGCTTTGAGTGAGTATGTGCATGAGTATGCTTAGGTGAACAAGCAAGTGGGTGGTAAGTGTGGATGTGAATGTGTGTGTGAGAGAATGGGCAGGTAGGAAGGGTAAAGGTGGGTGAGGGTCAATGGCAGGATGCAAGTGTGAATGTGGACATGAGTGTGGACATGCGATGCAAGGGATCAAGTGTGTGGGTCAGAGTGTGAGTGTGTGTGGACGAGGGCATGCCGGGAGTGTGGTGATGCATACAGGTGTTGTGTTAGGGGTTGAGCACGCCCATGTAGAACAGTGAGTCTGAGGGAAGGGTGTGTGGGGAGCATGAATACATGTGCATGCAAGCATGTGTGAGGGGCCAAGTGTGAGAGTGTGGGCTGAGTGGTGTTGGAGGGTGTGAGTGTGTCTCACTGTGTAGAGGCTCAGGAGCGGGGTACCTTCTGGCAGGAGGCTCAGGGCAGGGCAGGAGCAGGGTCACTCCAACCCTCAGGTGACCTGCTCACTGAGAATAGAAGCCTGTTTTTGAAAACCAAGGGCATTTTCCAGGTGTAATGAAGGAGGATTGGCAGAATCAGAGCTGTCTTTCCAGAAGATTGCAGTGACTTAATCGTGTAGGATGGAGTAAAGGGAGGGACCCTGGAGCTGTCACAGAAGATGACTTTGGCATTTTAAACTTAGAAAACAGTGTAATGAATAGAAGCAAAGAAGGCAGAAGGCGACACAAAGTTTGAGGGGAAGCTAAGGACACACTTCAGATGTGTTAGACAGACTGTTGCAGGTCACAAAGATAGTTGAACACCTCCTAGGCACTGGGCCTGTGCTTAGCAATGGGGAGTCACAACAAGGCCCTGAAAGAATCAGCCTTCATGTGGGAGGGGACTCTGAGAGGGGCAAGAGGGCCTATTTCTCTCTAGCTACTGGTGAATCCAGGGCCAGACCTCTTGGAAGGGCCCAGTATGTGCTAATGAATGAAGGCAGACTCTGACTGCTCCTAAGGAAAAGGTCTGAACAGTTACAGTGCCTGGAGCAGAAATGAGCTGTCCCTTCGAACCCTGCACAAATTAGATTTGTGAGCAAAATAAATGGTTGCTGTTTCAAGCTACAAAGTTTTGGGGTAGTTTGTTGAGTGCTCTGTTATGGGCTGAATTGTGTTCTGCCAAAATTCGTACATTAAAGCCCTAACCCTTGGTCCCTCAGAATATGATTATATTTGGAGACTAGGTCTTTAAAGAGGTGATTAAGCTAGAATGAGTCTGTCAGGGTTGGCGTCAATCAAGCCTGACTGGTGTCTGTAGGAGGAAAAGACACCAGGAATGCACAAAGAAGAAAGACTTCGTGTGGGCCCAGAGAGGAGGTGGCCATCTGCCAGCCACAGAGAGGTCTCAGAGAAAGCAATCCTGCTGGTACCGTGATCTTGGACTCCTGGCTTCCATCAGTGTGAGGAAACAAATATCTATTGTTGAAGCCACTCGTCCCATGGTATTTTGTTATGGGCACCCTGGCAAACTAATGGATACCAAGGCAAAACAGATTCTGTCTATGAGTGTCGACAATCCTTTTTGGCTTCACAGAAGGCTACTTTCTATAATTGTTTGCTTCTGCAGCACAAACACTTTTCATGGTGTGTGACTTGGTTGGGTAAAGAAATATTTTAGAAAACCTGATGCAGTTTGTGAGCCATTCCTAAAACATGGCTTACCAGACCTATTTTAATCAGTAATGTCAACATACCTGGCCTTTCCTTTCACCCACTGATCTTATCGCCTCTGGAATTTACTGGGCTTGTGTAATTATTTTTCAAAGGTGAAGAAAATGTTTGCCCCAAGGATCAAACATCTGCCATTAAAAGTCCTAAAAGATAAAATATTTGATATACTTTTTTTTTGCAATAGACTAGCTACAGGGTTACTAAACTATTAAGAAAGGCACCAAAACATACAATGGAGAAAAGATAGCTTCTTCAACAAATGGTTCTGGGAGAACTGGAAATCCATATGCAACAAAATGAAAATAAACCCCTATCTCTCACCATGCACAAAACTCAACTCAAAGTGGATCAAGGACCTAGGAATTAAACCAGAGACCCTGCATCTAATAGAATAAAAAGTAGGCTCTAATCTCCATCATATCGGATTAGGTGCCTACTTCCTTAATAAGACTCCTATAGTGCAAGAATTAAAATCAAGAATTAATAAATGTGATGAATTTAAACTAAAATGCTTCTTCTAAGCAAAATAAACAATCACTGAGGTGAATAGAGAGCCTACAGCTTGGGTGCAAATTTTCACCACTTGCACCCCAGATAGAGCACTAATCTCTATGGTACATAAAGAACTCAAAAAGCTAATCACACATGTGAACATGTTCTGTACTAATTCAAAGAAGATAAATTCTGGTCTTTTCTTTTTCTTCTGATTTCTGGTGCCACCACTCTGGGCAATATGAATCTGTTACCTGCTGCTGCCTGGGTCAGAAGTGGGGCTTCCCCACCCCAGACACCACACTGGCCATAATCTCTCCACTCAGTTTGTTCCTTGTCCCTCTTGGCTGAGCTGGATAGGAGGGTTTTTAGGGCCGAGGCATGATGAGTCCTTCAGGGAAAACTTAGCAGGGAGAGGCCTTGAAGCAAAACTGAAAGCATTCTGTGGCTGCAATGGAGTTATAAGTCATGCAGGTAAATGCTTTGACTTGTCATGTCCCCAGAAAACATTACATAGTGAAGGCTGATTGTCCCATGTGACTGTACCTGGATATGGGGCCCAGAGGAACTGATCAAGATACAGTGAGTCACAAGGGTGGCACCTTGTCCAGACAGGACTGGTGTCCTTATGAAAGTGGAGGGAAAGAGAGCTTTCTCTCTTGCCAGGTGAGGTGCAGGGAAAAGGCAGGCACATGAAATCCAAGAGCCCTCACACAAATCAAACTGCAAAACCTTGATGTTGGACTTTCCAGCCTCCAAAACTGTAAGAAAATGAGTTTCTGTCCTGTAAGACATCCAGTCTGGAATTTCATGTAGCACCTATGGCAATTTAAAGCAAGTATTACTCCACAGTGCCATGCTCAGTCTTCTTTTAGGTTGATATTAACCGCTGGCCTGTGGCCCTTTCCATGTGAGATAAGATAGTGCTGGATATTGAGTGTCCTAAATTTCACAATAAATGGTGGTTATAGAAGTGAGGGGGGAAGGAATGCAGAAACAAATCACATCATTTAAGACATCAGGCCTTTGAAGTCCAGTGTGGCTTGAGTAGACTGATTCTTTCTCCAGGTGAGATGCTGAGGCATCATAAGCCTGATTAAGTGGGCATCATGAACTTATTGTCTGTACTCTTGAAAGTAGATCCATGGGGCATGGTCAGAGGCAGGAGACCAGTTAGGAGGCTCTTCCAATATCTGGAACAGAGATGATGGGACTTGGACCATCAGATGGGTACAGGGATGAACTTAAGACAGGGTCAGATTACGGATACACTTAGAAAACAGATATGACAAAATTTGTTGACAGCTTGGTTGTGGGTTTCAAGAAAGGATAGTTTCATTCATTGAGATGCTAAAACTGATGAGCAGAATGGTTTTATTTTTTGTTGGTTTTTTTTGGATGCTTTTTGTCATTTTATTTATTTATATATTTATTTACTTATTTTTGGTACTGGGAATGAATCCAGGGATGTTTAACCACTGAGCTGTGTCTCCAATTCTTTTGATTTTTTTATTTTTTGATTTTGAGATAGGGTCTTGCTAAATTGCTTAAGGCCTCACTAAGTTGCTGAGGTTGGCCCTGAACTTGAGATCCTCCTGCCTCAGCCTCCCAAGTCACTGGGATAACAGGTGTGCGCCATGGATGGTGAAATGGCTTTAGAGGATGCCACACTTTTGGCCGCATTCAGTTTTAAATATCACTTAGACCCCTGAAAAGAGATATCGCTAAGATTCAGTTTTCCAAATCTGGGAGACGAGGCAGTTCTAGATGAGGCAGTAGCTGATACTGGGAAATTTATACAGACTAGTGGTGTAAAATGAAAAGATGTTTTGTCTACAGAACAAGCAACCACTCATTTTCAATGCCCAGGATAGTCAAGTCTGCCTTTCCTCGGTGTAAAGTAGCCACTGTGCCCTCAGCAGATATCTTCAAAGATGCCAGGTTAATACCGGGAACCATGGCTAGTACTCAACTGTTTACTGTATTTTTCTATGCAAACTTACCTTCAATAGAGTTAATATATTAGGCACTGTAAGAGATCAATAGCAATATCCATTAATAGAAAAATTATAACAATATGGTGTAATAAAAATTAGTCAATGTGTTCTCTCTCTTGGACCAGTCAATAAAAATGTTAATATTTGCTAATAACAGTGGATTTTGGGGCATTGTGCATGGTTTCACTTACACAAAGCCCAGAAGTCAGGCGACCAGGGGTAAGCAGTGCCTGTGAAGTGGGTGCAAACCAGGGGAGAGGGCCTCAGGAGGAGGGGAGTCAGTATTGGGGTGCTGTTCCCTGCCTGTCTGCACTGACTTCCTTGATGAGCCCATCCAGACTCAGCTTTAACTGCTGTCTAATGGCAGTGACACCAAATTATGTCTTAAGCTTACCACTATCTTCAACTTTCGTCCTGCCTAGTCTCCTTTCCTCTCAGCAACCAGAGAAACATTTTCTTAAATATCACTTTCTCATTTAAGGCTTTCCTGGTCACTAGCATCTCTGTACCCACTTTTTCTATGCCTTCTCCTTAGCACTAGTAAGTACTCTGTCCTCGTGGTTTCTCGCCTCCTCCTCCATGATACTGGGGAATTTATACAGACTGGTGGTGTAAAATGCTCCAAGGAGGTTTGTTGAATCTCTTAATGAAAGTAAAAGAAAGAGGACCTGTGAAGGAAGCCCAGTGAGAAGGTGGAGGCAAGAGAGAATGGAAGAAATATGGGAGAGAGAAAGTTTTACCCACTTTCTGTTGCTATAATAAAAATAGCTGAGCCTGGTAAATTTATACAGAAAGAGGTTTAATGTGGCTCATGGTTCTGGAGGCTAGGAAATTTAAGAACTTGTCATGACAAGGGACTTGTGCTTCTTCAATCTATGCTAGAAGATGGAATGGCAAACAGGTGTGTGCATAAGACATGAAACATGAGGGGGTTGCCTTGCTTTACCACAACACACTGTTGTGATTACTTGTGGAGTCCTGCAAAAGTAAGACCTCAATCACAGGAGTGAAGCATTAATCCATGTGTGAGGACTCTGTCTATGACCCAGATGCTGTGCCTGGAACTAAGCATTGTCGTGCATTTTGGTGGGGACAAACCACATTTAAACCTCTACTTCCTTAGTGACCACTAATGAGAGATAGGTAATATAGCATTGTATTAGTCAACTTTCTGTCACTGTAACAAATATACTTGAGACAGTCACCTTATAAAGAGAAAAACCTTTGTTTTGGCTCAAAGTTTTGGAGGTTCTGGTCCACAACCTGTTGGCCCCTTTGTTCTTGAACCTGTGGTGGCACATCAGGACCTGCATATGTGGAGAGCAAAACTGTTCACCTTGTGACCAGGAGGCAAAGAGATTAAAAGGAAGTGACAACTTCTCACAATCCCTTGCCAGGACGTATTCCCAACTTCCTCCCAGAAGGAAGTTTCTACCACCTCCAAATAATGCTAAGTTGGCAACCAGGCCCTTATCACACCACAGACACAAGAGCACTGAGCTTACAGGGAACTATGGAGAGCCTTCTGGTTGGAGGGACAGTTGAGGGATGTGAGCTTTTGCGAGAATGTGTGGAAGCAGAGCAAGATGCTGGAGCAGGGGTGAGGTTCCTGAGAAGAGAGGACAAGAGGCTTTGAAGCAGAGTGTTAGGTCACCTCTGGTCACCTCTGGGGAGGGGCGTGTACATGGGCACCACCATCTTGCAAGTCAGCGTCAAAGCAAGAGAACCCAGCAGCCATGTGGCCTTGCTCTTGGACACTGGCCTTTAGAGATTTAGGGAGGTCAAGTGTTGTGAGGTTTTTCATGTTTTTTTTTTTTTTTGTATTAATGAGTGAGTTCACATTTTTTTTTCCAAATCAATTATTCTTTTCATTGAACAATCAAAAAATTGAGAAAAACAGTAAATTCTGTTCTTAATACAAATGATAGTTTTAAAACTTTATGTATTTTTCCATCATGTTGTGGAACCAAAAATTGTGTCATTTCAGAGCTAGATTATTCTCTGAGGATTGTTTTGGAGAATGATTTTCTCTCACTGCTTCAGGAAAGAAAAAAATGGTCAGAGGCTGTGGGGCTTCTTTTAAGTTTTGAACAGCCAACAATAAAAAATTAAAAAAACAAAAACAAAAACAAAAACAAAACAAAAAAAAAAAATAAAAGAAGGCAATACATGTACATGGTACAATATTCATAAAATATAAAAAAGTTATTTAGTGCAAAGGCAACAACCAGAAGCCAGTTTCTCCCTTGAAAGATAGTCCCTGTTGTCAAGTTTTGTGAATTCTTCTAGAGGTAGTTCATAAATAAACATAAAAATATTAAACAATAAAAAAAAAGTTATATTTTCATTCCAAGTGTTTTCTTTTTCTCTTCAAAAATGTTCTATGTTAGTTCCTGTTACTAAATTTGTGATCTGGAGCAGCAGAGATGTATTCTCTCACAGTCTGGTGGCCAGGAGTCAGGGCATGAGCAAACCCAGACCCTCTTAGATCTGGGCGGGACCCTGCCCTGACCCTTTTGGCTGTTGGTGGCCCTGTCTCTTCCTCCATCGTCACGTGTCCCTATTCCCTGTGTATTTCTGTGTCTTAAATCCCCTCTCCTTTCTCTCATAGGATATAAGCCCTTGGATTTAGGAACTGCAGTAAATCCAGGAGGGTGATTTTATCTTGAGATAAATAATTACATTTGTAAGCATGTAATTTTCAATAACAGATACAAGGATTAACACTTAAGTGCATCTTTTTGAGGGCAGATGTGTAATCCACTACAGATTGTTTTGTAATTTGAGATGTGAGTTTTTGTTGTTGTTTTAAATCAACACATCATTGTTTTGTGTTCTAGGGAAATCAACATCATTTAAATAATTACATAAATAAGTAAAGTTGTTTTGAGTTTCAGCAAAACAACTAAGACCATGTTTTAGTGTTTTTTTTTTTTTTTTCTGGATCATGTGCCAAAAATAGCTGACATGGGAATTAATATCAGATATTCAACAATCTAAAAATTGTATGTTTCTCTTGCTGGCATAAAATTGTCTAAAAAACACAATTAGTAAAATGTCTGTTGAAGAAATGTGTTTTGCTCAATGCATTCCTCCAAAGACTGGCACATAATAGAATCCCAATTAATTTGAAGTCATGTCAATCTTTAACTCGAGTTGTTTCAAAGAATTGTTTCCTTTGAATGTAGAGCTGCAAGAGTTCACAGAGTAGCAGGGAACCAGCAAAGGTTTCACATGTGGCATGAGAAAGGGAAACACATACTTAGCAGCTGCTAATTCAAGCACTCTGCACCGGGATCTCATTCCTGATCAGAGCAGCCCAGCAATGACAGGGATTGCAGCAAAACCCTCTTACTGTGAAAGTGGCAGAAAAGTGGATGCAGGTGTACCTGGCCCAGCACCAGCAGAAGATTCATGGGCAAGATGTGAAATGGCTGGTGTCAAGATGGCCAGGGCAAGAGCAGAGTGCAGAGATCTGAGTTCCAGTTCTCACTTCATGCCTGGCCAGCTGCTGATGCTTCAACAGCCATCAATATAGGGCTGTGAGATGACTATCAGCACTGCTGCTGATGACAGTGTCCTGGCAGGAGTCCTGCCTCTGCTCCTGACTAGCTGTGTGATCTGGGGACACTTACTTGTGCCTCTGTGGCCTCAGTCTCTTCATCAGTAAGTGGAGATAATACTAACTCCTGCTTCATGGCACTGTGGGGGTTAAATAAAGAGGTGCCCTAGAGCATTATACCCGTCCCACCTCCTTAGCCACTGTGGGGTGACTTAGGGTGAGAATTCCAGAGCCAGCCCTAGCCCTAGGAGCTTCTCCACCAGCTTTTCATCCAAAAGTAGGTCTCTAAGATTGGTGATGGGCCCCAGGAGGACCAAGAAGTAGTCAAGTCCCAGTTTACTGTTTTTCTTGCAAGGGAAAGAGTTTCGAAAAGTGCATCAGCTAATGACAAAAAAATCTTAATATTTTTCACAACTTACTTGAAGATCTGTAGTTCTGATCCACCCCAAGTTTTTTGTCTTTGGAAGTCAACTCTTTGTTTTCACAGTAAACTTTTGCTCAGATAAAAAACATGATTTTCCATCTGAGACTTAAAAGCAAATAAAGCTATAACATTTTATACAGGAGGAAGATAATCATTAATTATTTGGCTTGATTCTTTGGGCTTATAATCTACTTCCAGATAGATCATATTTAACTTAATTTGTCTGGTAAGGCCAGACAGATCTTGTCCCATGAAAATCTGAAATGTGTTTTATGTTTTGGTATTTTTTTTTTTAAATCAACTATGTTTTTATGGAAATTGTGTTATTTTGTTTTGTTTTCTAATTACTCTCTGAAGTCTGTTTTTAATGTGATATTGAACATGTTATTTTCCTGCCTCAGGCTCGTCTAACAATTTTACTGGTGCAGGTTATTACACTGTGCATTCACGTGAAATGGAGATTTAATACGATGGCAGTTTCATATGAAAAAGTTATTAGTTTTTGCTAAAACAGACACACAGTCAACAAAAAATTAATGAGGACCCAGAACAGTCTCACCAATCTTCATGCCTGCATAAACCCAAAGGCCTTAAGAACAGGGCTTTGACATATGCCATGAAAATTAAGAATTTTATCAAGTTGAGAAACACTACATGTAAGTACGACTGTCATTGATCCTACCCATAAGAGGTGCCTATCTCAGCCTCAGTGAGGGCGAGAGCTAGTGATGAATACTTGATAGGATCATTGCTTAAGGTTTTTAATTAAACATGTTCTAAAGAGAAGTACTTATTAGATTGGGAGAGGAGGGAGAATGGAGCATGAGCATCAGATAAAACACTGTAAAAATGAATAGCAGAAAGCATATGTACTCCGCAGAAATTTGTGTTCCATTCCAGTGGTTATTCCAGGGCTAAGTTTTAAAATTGCAGTACCCCAAAGACCCAAACATCTTTTTAGGAAAACTTACTGTGTACCAGGATAGAGCTAATTTTTTTTTCCTGGTAGAAAATATACACAGAGGGAGTTAAGCCATGCTGCTGCATGTCAACCTCATACAAATTAGAATTTCTGAAATGTAATAAACCTGGGGTTGCTCTATAATGCCATTTACAGGGGCCCCTAGTGGCAATTACTCAGAATGCAGCTGCCATTGCTGGGAAAACAGGAGCTACTCATTTTACCAGGACGTTCATACAGTAGCCTGTCTCCCTCTGCAGAGGTGTGCACCCTCCCGCAACACTAAGGAAATGGGGTGAAAAGCAATATCATTGGATAAAAAGCCCAGTTTTTCTGGGAGCTCATGGATTTTAATAAAATGAATCCAAGGTTATTTCTAACTAAGACCACTGCCTTCCCTTGGGTAAAGAGAGGGGCTCCTTCAGAGGAAGGGTTTTCCCTGGAATCAGCGGGACAGTTTGCATCCAGCACAAGAGGCAGGACTCCCATGCCCAGTCTTGCACCTGCTACACACACTACCTGTGCCTCCACCTGTGTCCCAGAGGGTGGTGAAGGCCGTAGCCAGATCACTCTTCAAGTTGACAGATGTGTATAAGAATAATTGTGAGAACTTCAAAATGACTCTCAAAAACGTATGTTGGCAGACTTTCTGTGAAGGATGAGATATCAAGTATTTTATGCTTTGTGGGCCAAAAGGCAAAATGGAGAATATTGTGTAAATACTTATATAATAGAAAGGAAAACTGATTTTTCACAGAATTATTGATGAAGTTCTAAAAATAATGATGTTAATGATGATATTTTTAACACAGATCTACTAATAATAATGAGATTTTTTAAGGGGATAACATTTTGCCTTTCTGGGATCCAAAGTTTCTGTTTTTTTTTTTTTTTTTCCTATTTCATCAATTTGATCATCAATCTTCATCTGTGAAAGCCAATTTCAGCTCATAGGCCATATAAAAACAGGAAGTGGCCCAGATTTGACCCATGGACCAATCCTCTTTTAAAATACTGACAATTAATGTACTTGTGGGTTTATTTCTAGCATTTTCTTTGAATTATAAAAATAGCTACTTTGCACTAATGTGGCTTAGCAAGGGAGCTGCTTAAGAGTGATACTGACGGAATTTGATGATGATTTCAGGAGCCCATGATCTCATGACTGGTACGACTTTGTTTTCCATCTGGAAACTACCCATGATCGAGTAGATGAATCAGTTCAAAAGGGTTTTACCAGGATTAAAAGATGGAATGAAGTGGAATAGATTTTAATACCCACATAAGGAACACTGTTGATTGGTTTGATGTTTTGGCAGAAGGGTGTCAGATTGGTGTATAGGATATATATATATATATATATATATATATATATATATATAAAACATTTTTATTGTGGGTCTTTTTTTTTCAAAATTTTTTTAGTTGTCAATGGACCTTTATTTTATTTATTTATACATAGTGCTGAGAATCAAACCCAGTGCCTCACACATGCTAGGCAAGCTCTCTGCCACTGAGCCACAACCCCAGACCAATATTATTTAAAAAAAAATAATATGTTCAAATCAAAATCTCATAGACTCTGACAGAGGAACACTATAAAATGTCTCCAACCATCCAGTGCTAACAAATCACATTGTAATCATGAGAATTAAATAGTCTGGGTGGCTATGGAGGAGAGTGGGTTCCACAGTAGAGGGAAAGAGAGCAGATTAAAAAATGACCTAAATCATCCAACAGTTAATCTATTTATCAGGAAAATAATCTCACATTGCTATCACTCTTTTCTGAATGAATCTACAACTTGTTTTATGGCAATAATCTAGAATATTCCTCCTTATTTTTCTGGCATTGACATTTTAAAATTATGACTTTATTTTTATTAGAAAAATAGGAATTATATTTGTACAAAAGGTATTTTCATAATATTTTATAAATATTTTGTGAGACATTTTTATATTTTAGTTTGCATTATGAAAACAATTTAGGAATTGTGGCTTAGTTTACAGAATTTGTGTTGTACCCAGTGAAGTCATTTTGTCCTTCTGTTAAGTGGGATGGTTCATATCTCAGAACAAAGTCTCCTCTCCTCTCTCTAGGCTTCCACCTCCTGATCACTGCTCATTCAGCCAGCCCTGGGTGAGGACTGATGACATGATTCTTTTTAACATTGTATCTTAGCCCAATATTCTTTCTACATCTAAAGATAAAAATGTTTTATAATGGTGGTAAGCCTGTCCTGAGAATTGAGATTAATGTTTGGATGAATTGTCTATGTCACTGCCATCTTCATCAGGTTGACCTATCTTGGAAGGATACTATAGATGTGGAGGAAGGGAGGGGAAATTCTCATTGAATCAGAAGTAAATAAAATTAAAATCATCAAAGAATGCTCTTTTCCTCTGTGGTCTAACTTTAGCCTTTAAAGCTAATATTACCTAAATCATCCAACAGTTAATCTATTATATATGCTATTGTATATATGGTATGTGGTATGCATGATTGTCTAGCACTCATAGATAACACACACACACACACACACATCTATATATATATATATATATATATATATATATATATATATATACACACACACACACATATACACACGTACATATGTGTAATAATCAATTTTTTTCCAATTGTGACCCGTTATAGTAAAATACTTTTATTGGTCATAAATAGTCTTTTTTAGATCATTTAAAACAGTGTAACAGAATAGAACCTATCAAAATGTATCACATTAGTAAGGATAATTTGTTTTTCACTCATGTATGTGATTGGGTATGTGTGAACTGGATTGCAAAGTAAGTATTTCCCATTAGCACTCATTATTTTATTTTATTTTTTTTAAAGAGAGAGAGAGAGAGAGAGAGAGAAAATTTTAATGTTTATTTTTTAGTTTTCGGCAGACACAACATCTTTGTTTGTATGTGGTGCTGAGGATCGAACCCGGGCCGCACGCACGCCAGGCAAGCGCGCTACCGCTTGAGCCACATCCCCAGCCCAGCACTCATTATTTTAAAACTCTGAAAAAAAATAGGGCTAAAGTCTTAGTGACATAATGATTAACATGTTCCTTTTCTTCTCCTACATATTTTATATTTTATTGCCAAATGATAAATCCTGATAATTAGTATGTTACTTGATACAATTTAACTTCAATAAATATTTTTACGTTTGGTTCCACATAGCATTCAAAGACTACTCTTTGCTTAGCTTTTCGATCTGCTGGTTATTAGAGGTTTCTTATCTGCTATTTTAAGCTTTGTTGAAACAATAAGGATAAGGATTGGGTTGCTATAATCCAGTAACCCCAAACAAAGGAAGTATTCAGAGACATAGCCCAAAAGTATACTGTGGAACTCTAATTTAGGGAGAAAGGAGTTTGATCCTTTCTAATACAGCTTCTGATGGTCCCATGTGTTGGAGCTGGGATCCTGGATTTTTTTATGAACATTGTATTATCTATTGTTTCCCTGCTGAGGAAAAATCAATTCAGCCAGAAATCTGACACTGGAAAAGCGTGAGAATTCTCACAGAGTAAATATTGCAAGGACTGGATTTCTTTTTCTTGTCACCGAATTGTTTTCCTAAGAATGTATGCTAATAGGCTTATAGCAATGCCATCTTGTACCTGACAAGTTGTACAGCTGTTATGTGGAATATTACACCAGCAATTATTAGCTCTTCTATGATAATTACACAATGCATTACCTTATGTGTGGGTCTCTGAGTATAAAAATTAGTACTTGAATGTTAAATATTTCAGAAGTAATGTAAATGAGAAAATCTACCCATGGTCACTCTTTTTGTCTGTGAGCAAAATAAAAATTTAAAAAGCTGCCCTTCAGGGAAGTTCTGGAAGGAACTAATTCCAGTAAATTCCAACATTCATGAGAAGTGGCTTCAAAATGATGAGTAACACAAATTTAATTCAAGTTCATTGTGCAGATTTTGTTTCTACCTTTTTGAAAAATAATCATCATGCAATTAATATTCCCAAGGTTAGCATAATTATATGATCTAGAATGTACACTTCATGGATAAATGTTCAATTTCCTGAGCACTTCTGCCTTTTGGTTTATGGAATGTCAATGTAAATACTGATGATGTTCTGAATATCCTGTGAGGGAAGGGCTTAGTCCTGTAAAAATCATTCTGCAGGGGCTCAAAGTGCAAATCTAGAAAGGAACTCTGGCAGCAATTTCAAAAAGAGGCACCTTTTTTGTAAGTATTTATATTCTTGCCAGCCATCTCTTGTGAGCTTCACACACCTGTGGTCTTTGTGAGAGCAAAAGCACTGATTTCTTTCCATCCAACATGGGAATCCATGTCAGGCCTGGACTCTGTTACAATATGAGTCACACATTCACTGTCAACTGGTTGAAGATGAGGTGTGAACACAGTGTAGATTCAGGTTCTTCTCTTGTATTGGTTCTATTTTGGTCATGATCAAGAAATCTAAACTGTTTTCTAGTATTTCCATTATAATAGAAAAGAATAGAATTCAAATGAGAGGTTTTCAGATTTAAGGGCCCCAAAGTGTTATAAAACCATTCTCTCATATTTTTGAAGGTTAAGGGACAAAGAGAAGAGAAAACAAATACTCAGTATGACTTTCTCACGGCAGGTGTTGCTCTCAGCCCATTGCTGACTTCCCTCCTTCACTCCCCTGCCACCCCTAGGCCAGACACAGTGATCCCCCAATTTTACAGTCCAGCAGACTAAGTCCCAGGGATCCCAGCTACTTTTCCATGGTCTCACTGCCAATCTGTGGAGGAGCCAGGGCCCACCCTGTGTCTGTCTCCAGATGCCACACCCCTAGCCAGTTTCATATCTTAATGAAAAGATCTGAAATACAGAAAAGGAACAGAGTGAGCATTAAATTCACCCAGGCAAGTTCAGCTTTTTAACTAACCCCTCCCACCTCTTCAGACACCTAAGAGAATGCTGTGGTGAGACTTCAGTACAATTTAAAAGGTTCAGTATGCACATTGCTCACTGGGATGAAAATTCTATGTTAAAAGGAAAACACCCATAAAACAAGCCCACATGTAAGTGTGCAGAGGAACATGAACTCTAAAGTGTTGGAAAGTGTGGATGTGAAAAAGTACCAACTGCGATGACATAGTCTTCATGATGTTATTTTTATTCTGTTTAGTGTAAGTAGTGTGATCATTCTTTACCTATTTGTTATTTTAAGTTGCTCCTTTAATGATGGAGAAAGTAAATAGATACCTAACTAAAGTTACTGTTTAAGCTCATGCAACATATTTTTTTAATTAATGCTTTAAATTTTAAATATACACTTGAAAGAGGAAATGCTTGACATGGAGGGGGCAGATGCTGGGTCTCCCGACACCTACCTGGACTCCCCAGAAATAGTGCTGGGGTCAGACATCTCTAAAAACACCTACTTCACTCAAGGTCCCTTAATCCCATCCTCCTGCTGTTGCCACTTTGACGTTCAAAGCAGCATTGGCTGGTCCTTGCCATCATTTATTTGATCCATCTCATTCCTTCCTAGTTTTCTTACTAAGGTTTTTCTAAAGCATGATGGTGATGATTGCTTTCTCTTTCCGTGGCTCTTCCTCTTGTGCGTGATACTGTTCATATCCCTTTTCAGTCCTGAAAACTACAAATGCCCGTCATTCTTCTCTGAGTGACAGATACATAGAAACAATAAGGGATTTAGTTAAAACATTAGCTTCCAAAATATTGGCAAAACCATTTGTGTGTGTTGGAGTATGAAGTCATTTTGGGTGTCAGATGTTCACACTGCTAGAACTAGACTTTCCTTTATAATCCCATGATTATCAGAACAAACTTGTCACACCTACAGAATGTGTGCCATCTTGTTAAGTAGGATGTCACCTAGTTCTCATTTCTTAGCTGGACAAATGGATGGGTTCCCTCTTGTTATTAATCCACCCTACACAAGAGAGCTGTAGGAAAAAGAGACCCCGCTGCTTAGGGTCTTTCAGGTTAATAAAAATCTCAAGATCTGATTTGATCTGATTCATCTGTGTCTCAGTTAATGACTGGTGACACCTAGTGGTGGCTGCATTGCAGGCACCCAAATGGCTCTACTGGAGATAGATCAAAAATGAACTGGTAGACATATGTTCACACCCCAGCCACTAACAGATATATGGAGGCAAATACTGCACCACAGGATACCATAGCCAAATGCCAATCACCCACCATAGTTAGTGAGGGCGAGTTCTGCCTGCCCAGGCCCTTGGTGGACAATGGCAGATGAGGAGATTCCATCACCATCCCTTCCTTGAGAAGCTTGCCCTTCCAACATTTTCCATTCGCCAAGAGCCAGCTTCACCCCGTTTCTGTGCAGTCGCAGCAGTTCATGAGTAGGAGGCAATTGTCTCTCCTCATGATGTTCCCTGGAAGAGATTCCACATGGGAAGCCAACCCATAATGGCAGCTTCTTTATTAAATATGCGCAGTGGAAATTATGCTAATTAAACTGCAGTGTAATTATAGACTAGGAAGATTCGCTCACAGTCTGACTTGAATTGTTGTAGATAAATGTGCATTAACTTAATAGTGTGCAGCTAATTATGAAAGATAAAGGGGAAGAAGAGATGTAATCAGTTACGTGGTGTTTCAGAGAGGCTTCCATCCCAGGCAAACTCTGTCTTTAAGGCCAAGGTAACCCTGCAAAGAGCGTTCTTCTACCATTTGTGTCCAATTTTCAATTTGGCAATAAAAATAGCCACCGGTGTCTAATTAACCCATTTAACTCTATTTGTGGCATTATTACAGCAGAGTTAAATGTTGTGGCATGCTGCAGCTTTATGTCCTATTCTAAGTGTGTTTTGTGGAGTTAATCTTTATCTTTTATTTATGCTTTTGTGTGTATTTATGATAATTATGGAAATTAGGCATGAACCCATAGGCCCAATGTGGGTTCAGTATGCTCAACTAAAGCTGTGTTCTGGGAAGTAAATTCTATTTACTTAGAATTAAAACAAGCCCAAGAGGTAGTCACATATGCCTTTTGTGCCAGACTTATGGATTTGAAGGATCTGAGAGGCATCATCGTCAGGCTGTGGTAATACATTGTGGTGATATAAAGGACGAATTAGTTAATCCTGTCAGTTAATATTTCTAAAATCCTTCAGTAGGATGGGTTTCCTGTGTTCTTCATCAAGGCCGCCTGAACCAGCTAAATGAAAGGCATTTGTAAGAAGAGTGATGCTGAATGATTTTCAGCTGATTTTGGAAAGCTCTATGTTCACTTTTCTTTTGAGAATGATTTGGCACCCAGTCAAACACTAATAGAGTGTTTGGAGAATTCTTGGCTAAGGGGTAAAAAGATCCAGCATAAGTGTTCATAAGTGTTAAAGGGGTCGGTTTTGACAGGAGGAAAAGCCACATCTAGGGTGCCTGTGACAGAGGTGAGCTTGTCCTGTGGCAGCCAGGCTCATGCCACCACCAGTATCACATCACTGTTCTTCTGTGTTTCTAGAAAACTTTAAAGAAATCTTTTTAATTGCTTTTTTTAGCTAGAAAACTAAGAAAAAACAGTGACATACATCAGGATTTTCCTGATTCCTTTAAATGGCTGTTTTCTCTCCCATTTACATGATTTCTCTGGTCATATACACAGATTGTTTAAAATACTAACAATCAGTGACTCCAAATTATAATTTTAATTTCCTAAAACATGTTTGACATATATGCAAGTTCCTTAGAAGATTTGTAGCAGTTTCTTTTTTTGACTTCATGAAATTTATTCTATCTTTGTTTTACATTTCTTTTTGCCAAGGCAGCATAGGTATCAGAAAAGTTTCTTAAAAATTTAATCAATATGCTTTAAATGAAAGTCCACAATTTTTCTTGCCTGGGAGATAGTGTAGCCAAATGATTACACCAGCCCAGTGGCTTCTGCAGATTGGTACCAGGTTGGAATGCCAGCACTCCCTGCCCTGTATGACCTTGCACAAGGGTTTTCAGTCTCAGTTTCTTCATCCCCAAACAGTACCTCTCTCAATGGTTTCAGCTAGAGCAAACAAACTGGAGCCCACAAGCCAAACTGGGCACGCTGCGTACTTCTGTAAATAAAAGTTTTATTGACACATGTCATGCTCATTTGCATATATCGTGCTGTGCCTGCTTCTGTGCAATAAGCAAGGTTAAGTAATTTTGACAGAGACCATGTGGATGGCAAAGCCTAGAGTATTTATTATCTGGCCCTAAGAGAAAAAGTGCTGAATCCTGAATCAGAATATTTAACTTATATGTGTATAAACATATATAAAAATCTACATGTATGTATGAGACTTCATATGTGCTTGTGTGTGTACATGTTGTATGTATGTAAAGTCTTTCATGAGTTTTGATACATTGCCAACACTTAGCTTTTATAAATATAATTTCGTCAAACTCAGTTTTGCTTCATTGATCAAAAATCACTTGTGAAGAGGGCATTAGATAACATTAAATACTCAATAAGTATGACAAAGTATTTTCCTCTGAAAGTATTTTCAAAGTAAAGGCTTTGTCATTTACGTAGTTATTAATTATAAGAAACACCTATCACCACACATTTCCAGTGTGTTCCACCTGCTGAAAGAATGATTGTGAATGTGAGTGGCTGAAAACAGCAGAAGTTCCTCCTCTCACAGTTCTGAAAGATGAAATCAAGGTATCAATCAGCAGGGCCATGCTGTCTCCCCAGCTCCTGCCCCTCCCAGCTCCTACCAATTGCATTCCCTGGCTTAGAAATGTTTCACTCAAAGTCCTGTCTCTGTAGACACTTGGCATGTACCTTGTATCTGCTTCACATTGTCCTCCCTCTGTACCTAGGTGTCCAAAGTGCCCTATTGTTGTCTGGGTGCCCCAGTCATGGATTAGAGCCCATCCTAACACAGTATGACCTTATAAGTTGATTATGTCTACATCTTCTCGCCTCTAAGAAGTGCTTTCAGTTACACGTTGATGCATTTAACTGTGGTGGTCTTTTCTGACTCCAGTGCCAGCTGAGAGAGTCATTTTATCAGTTCTCTAGTGGGGTGGACTTGAAGTCCAGAGTGGGTTTGGAAAGTCTATGCAGGGTGACAAATGTTCAGGAAATTGTGGGGGCTTTTTGATTGGATACTTACATGGAACCAATTAGATAAATAAAATAATAGTAATAATGTCTTTGCAGACTTATTTTTTTTCCATATGCACCTTAATGTGTTGCCTCCTTTGCCTTTCCTAATGGTTCTCCAAGGTAGGCAGGATGGAAACGCAGACTTTTTTTCTTTGATTTAATATTTATTGGTAGAAATATACTTTCAATGCATACTTTGTGTTTATATAATTTCTCTTTGTTTCTTCTTGCTTTCTTTGGAGTTTTTGGGCCTTGAAAATGAACTTAACATGTTATCTGTGCATTTGATTTTTTACATGACAGTAGAGTGTGTTTTCAAATATTATACATTTATAGAATAAGTACAATTTGTTCCAATTAGAATCCCATTATTGTGGTTGTACATGATGTGTAGTTACATTGGTCGTGTATTTTTATATGAGGATGGGAAAAATATATTGGATTCATTCATTCATATCCCATTCCTTCTCCTTTCCCTTCATACCCCTTTGTCCAATAAACTTCTAATCTTCTCCTCCCTTGTTGTGGGTTAGCATCCACATATTAGATAGAACATTATGCCTTTGATTTTTGGGGATTGGTTTATTTCACATAGCTCCATCTATTTACTGGTAAATGCCATAATTTAATTCTTCTTTATGGCTGAGCAATATTCCATTGTGTACATATACCACATTTTCTTTATCCTTTAATCTGTTGTAGAGCACCTAGGTTGGTTACATAGCTTGGCTATTGTGAATTGAGCTTCTGTAAACATTGAAGTGGTTGTGTCACTGTAATATGCTGATTCTAAGTCCTTTGGGTATAAATTGAGGAGTGGGATAATAGGGTCAAATGGTGGTTCCATTCCAGATTCTCTAAGGAATCTCCATACTGCTTTCCAGAGTGGTTGCATCAATTTGCAGTCCCACCAGCAATGCATCTGTGAACCTCTTTCTCTACATCTTCACTAATGTTTGTTGTTGCTTGTACTCTTGATGATTTCATTCTGACTGCAGTGAAATGGAATCTCAGTGTAGTTTTGCTTTGCATTTCTCTAATTGCTGGAGATGTTGAAAATTTTTTGACCATTCGTATTTCTTCTATGAAGTGCCTGTTCAGTTGTTGTTGTTGTTGTTATTTTGTCTTTTTGTGGGGTTTTTTCCCATTTATTGATTGGGTTATTTGTGGGTTTTGTTGTTTTGTTTGTTTGTTTGTTTTGGTGTTAAGTTTTTTGAGTTCTTTGCATATCCTGGAGATTAATGCGTCTGAGATGCTGGTGGTAAAAATTTCCCTCATGCTGTTGGCTCTCTGTTCACATTATTGTTTCCTGTGCTGTGAAGAAGTTTTTAGTTTGATACCTTCCCATTTATTGATTCTTGATTTACTTCTTGCTCTTTAGGAGTATGTTGAGAATATCAATTTCTAAGCCAACGTGATGAAGACCTGGGCCTACATTTTCTTTGAGTAGGTTCAGGGGCTCTGGTCTAATGCCTAGGTCCTTGATCCACTTTGAGTTGAATTTTGTGCAGGGTAAAAAACAGGGGTTCAATTTCATTCTAGTACATATGAATTTCCAGTTTTCCCAGCACCACGTGTTGAAGAGGCTATCTTTCTGCTAATGTATGTGTATGTTGCCTTTGTTCAGTATGAGATATGGTTTTTCTCTGTGTATTCTATTCAATTCTTCTGGTCTTCTTGCCTGTTTCGGTGCCAGAAGTATCCTGTTTTTGTTAGTGTGGCTCTGTAGTACAATTTAAGGTCTGGTATTGTGATGCCTCCTGCTTCACTTTTCTCGCTAAAGACTGCTTTGAGTATTCTGAGTCTTTTATTTTTCCAAATGAATTTCAGGAATGCTTTTTCTATTTCTATGAAGAATGTCACTCGATTTTAATAGGAATTTCATTAAATCTGTGTATGCGTTGGTAGTATGGCCATTTTGACAATATTAATTCTCCCTGTCCAAGAGCATGGGGGATCTTTCCATGTTTTAGGTTCTTCTTCAATTTCTTTCTTTAGGGAAATGCAGACTTTAGAAACCAAAGAGCAGACCGGGGTTGTGGCTCAGTGGTAGAATGCTTTCCTAGCACATGTAAGGCACCTGGTTCAATCCTCAGCAACACATAAAAATAAATAAATAAAATAAAGGTATTGTATCTATCTACAAGTTAAAAAGTTAAATAAAAAAGAAGCTAAATACCTCTGTGCTAGACACTAGATGAATCCATGTCCCTATATATCTTACACCAGGACACCTGTGCAACACCCGGGAACAGATACAGAACAGTAGAAACTTCCAAGTTGGGTCATTTGTTACAGGTTGCATCAATCACCAGTAGCTTCCTTTTCATCTGTTTATTAGAAGCTTCTTTGTTAATAAAGTAAAAAAAAAGTGTTCCTTCTTTCTTTTTGCCTCATAATACTCTCTGTATTTCCTCTTTTTGCAAAACTCAAAATTACTGTTTTTAAATGTTTTTGTCAATTACCATAATGTGAAAATATTTTACTTTTTTAAAAAACATAAATTAATTAGTTCAAACACTGTTCTTACCGTAGAAATATATCTAGCAAAATATCTCATTCGTGCAATATTAATGTAGATACTTTGAAATTATTCCTTAAATGACAAATCCATATAGTCTATTATAGAACCAATATATTCCTTATTTAATCTCATTAATCATAGGGCAGATGGGACTCAGAATGCATTAGACAATACACAGTTTACATATTAAAGCTAATTTATGAAATGATAACTCTGAATTGTGTTCCCTTACTGATTACCATATATTATGTCGTCAAATTATTCAGTTGATTTCATATGTTGACCAGATTGTAAATCAATTAAGAATATCCTTTAACAAGTTGGTACAGTATATAGTCCCAGACAGATATTATTTATTGAGCACTTTGTTAAGCAATTTATTTGAAATCTCATTTAATCTGAGAATAACGCTGTAAGATAGGTTCAGATATATATAGTTAAGTAACTTGCTGGAGGGCATACAGGGTTTCAGAGGAGAAGATAGGATTGTGCAACTCCAGTTCACAAGCTGGCACCCCTCTTTACTACTTGATTTAAAATGAAACTTAACTCATCTTGATTCACCCACTGAATGGAGAAAGCAGATCATTTCACACAACTGGAGGAAGAGAGAAACAGACTCAGAGAGGGAGAGGGAGAGAGACTATTGATCAAAATTCTCAAAAATAATTTCTGCCTTTAAACTAAAAGCATTTTTATGAAGTGAAAATTACTCAGAGGTAAATATGGTCACACATCAATTTGGATCTTTTGTAAACATTGATTGTTTCACTGGCTTTACAATATAGCTAAGGGATTGAATTCAGTGAGGAAAATATGCATTTTACAAACTAATAACTTTGCAATTTCTACATTAAAGTGTAAAAGTGAGATTTGATCAGCCTCTGTTTTTTGATTTACAAAACAAATCTGGCTTTTAGCAGAGAAGTTTATTTAAATTTTGGTGTTAATAAGGATTGCATCGTAACTCTCAGTTTCATTATTTTTAGACCATCACCGTTGAAATGTAACAGTTAACAGGAAGTTTAGTAAAGTCATTGAATCAAAGCACTACTTTTAAATCTTTTTAATCAGTTCATTCTATAAACTAGTTCTCAGACATGGTGACTTGAGTTTTCATAAACATCCAAAGTGAGAAAAAGCACCATTCTGGTCTCTGAAGCGGTGTGTGTGTGCATGTGAATGCAGTGTGTATGTATATATGTGACACTATGGCAGTTGTCTTGCACACTATTATTTAAACTTACTTTGGGTTTCAGATCCAGCCTAGTTTCTTTTAACACTAGCCCAGAAGCCCAAAGATATACCTACTTTATTAGTTAGATCCCTGAGGGCCATAGAAGGGATCCCTAGGTTGTCACTTATTCTGAGGTCCTAATTTCACCACCCAGTAGGATGACAAAAGGCTACTTTTTCCTTCTGCTCTTGTACCCATGCCTCCCTCCACATTTCCCCTCTTTTGCAGTGCAGGTGAGCAATCTCTTTTATCACACTGAAATGCCCAAAAGGCTGTGCCCTCAGCGACTCACCATCCTCAAAGAAACTTTTCATGGTATTTTTCTAAATAAAGACAAGTACTTCCCCAAACAAATGTTGTTGCAAACTTTGAATCAATTTTTTAACCCACTATGTATATCATCCCCACTATGTGTATCATCTGCAGACAGTCATGAACATCCTGACACAACTCTAACTGGGCGAGCTACAGATAGTTCACCAATGTTGATATCAATTTAATTATAATAACTAGCTTATTGGTAAGTAAATTGTATTCTCAAAAATGCAGATTATATTAATAATAGATTAATAATATAATCATTTTTATTATTTTGATGATCAAAATTTGTAAAACATTTAGTAGGGGAATAAATAGTTTCATGCTCTATTTTCAAAACGACAAATGCATCTACTAATATTCCTGGTATTTCAAAGTAGTCCAAATCATGAAGTATTTTGGGCACCTTCTCTACACCCTTGAACACCTTTGTCCACTCAGGGAAGGACACTGATGGCAGTTTAAGCATGCTCACAGAGCCCCCGGAGGGTGGTGGATGAACTGAGGAGGGTTGGACAGCTTTCCTGTGAAGGGCCGGGTAGTGTATTTACTGGGCTTTGTGGACCACACAGTCTCTATCACTAATAATGAACTCTCCCTCTGAGGACAAAAGCAAACAAAAGATACACAAATTAATAGACACAGCTGTGTTACAAAGATACTTTATTTACCCAAACAGGCAGTCCAGATTTGCTCTCAAGGTAACCCCGGGCCTTATGGGACTGATTCATAGACCACAGGCACCAAAACCATTTCATCTCTGTTGTATTCACTTAAATGAAATTCCCAGTAAATGTTACTTCCAAAGACAGTTGTTCCAAAGACAAACCCAAAGGGGTTTGTCTCTGCAGTCATGTTTTTATAGAAATTTATAGTCACTGTGGTAGTTGCTTAATTAATGATTAACAGTCACATTTGTATTACTGGTTGGTTCCACGTGTGTAAATAACTAATAAAAAAATCAGAACGAAGTTCATTCTATATATTCTATTCATCAGATGGTGGGTAAAATGAAATCTCATCTGGTTAAAATAGATTGAGAATTTGTTAAAGCCTGGAAGTCATTTTTCTAAAGACAACTACAGTATTTGATCCCCATCTCTGCAGTGCTGATGCCTGTTTAGGCTGCAGGAGCAAAAGGCTTTCATCAGTAGGGGAACAGAGTACTGTACTGTTTCTTTTTCCTTTATGTGAACTATAGAACCATTATTTTAAAAGCATTTTCAAATGATGTCATGACCTGCAATGCTCATGGGCCAATTCTAGAATTAGTCTCATTTTAGAAAACATATATCTAAAAACCTAAAATGATCCACATGTCTGCAATTTTTCTTTTACCTGCCCACCTTAATTACTGCTCCTCTCTGCCCACGGCAGACAGGCCCTCCATGCTCCCTGTATCACCATTTAAGAAAGAATATTCTAGAGGTCTTTTATGATCTTGCTTCCAGAGAAAAACTGACAAAGCTGTCACAGTGACACCATGTTCAAACTGCTTCACATGCTAATTGCCATCAGTCTCCTGCTGGAGTCTCAGGTGTCCTTTTAATGGCAGCTGCTGGTGTGTAGAAGCTGGGTGAATGAGGTCAGCCACAAAGGCATGCTGAGGTACGGGGTAAAACAAAGACCTACCAGACTATTCTGAATAACTTTCACACGTCTTTGGTCTTGGATTCAAGTTGGAAGCTTGGGTCCATCATATTAGAAGTGTATTGAAGCAAGGTAAGAGCCTCAGTTCAACCAGCCCTCTGGAGTTAGTTGTTCTTCATGATGAGACAGAGACAGTCATGTCCCTGTTCTGCTCACCTGTCTTTCACAGCACGCTTCTAGAAGGTTCAAATGGGTGCTTTAGAATTAGGATCAGGCTCTAAGATACACCCCCACACACTGCCTGACTCCTTCCTGCCAGTGCCTTTCACTCCAGAGAGGAAAACACTGTGAGATGAGAACGACTGTTAGCTACCAACTCTTTCCTTGTGTGCCTCTTGCAGGAGTCCTGTGGAACCTCTCGTCATATGATGCACTCAAAATGCCAATCATCCAGGACGCCCTGGAAGTATTGACCAATGTGGTGATTATCCCCCACTCAGGCTGGGAAAATTCACCTCTTCAGGATGATCAGAAAATACAGCTGCATTCATCACAGGTGCTGCGCAATGACACTGGGTGCTTAAGGTCAGTCCCGTGGCACAAGGGCCTGCTCCTTCCATCTTCCCTGGGTCCTCCTGGGTCAGGCACTCTTCCTTGTAGTTTTCGCTGCTGCCTTCCTAAGGGTAGGATTGTTCTGCAAAGATGAGTGTTGATGTGGCAGTACAGTATAAGAAGCTAACCGAAAGTTTTTAATCCTGCACTGAACTGGTATAGGCATCTTCCACTGCCCTGTACCTACACCTGTGTCTGACTTATTTAACATAATTTTTTTCAGTCTAGGGCCCCAAACACATATTTTATCTAACCAAATATAAGTCACTTTAATTGAAAACAATAGTTTTGGGTAATTTGATGTAATATCATGCATGTAGAATAACCAGACAGGCCAGTTGCTTGGGGAGTTAGACAACAGATGTGCAAGGACCTACTTAACTATCACCAGTAGCTGTTTTTGTTTTTGTTTTTCAATTTTCTGTGTGACTGTGCAAGTCTGTGGTTCTTAGAAAGAGCTGTTTCATAACGCCTGTTGTGTTAAATGCTTTTTGAAATAATAGAAGTTGTAAGTATGTGGTAATTCTCTCCCAAAGCATTTTTACAAAATCATCCCCTAGAAATCTATTGAGACTTCTTAGCGCCTCTTTATGCCTTGTTTAATTTTGACTCCTACGAAAGAAAGTAATAATCAAGATTCAGTTATAAACTCTGGAACCTGTGCTCCCAAGGATGTTGCATTTTGTGTCAAAGCTGGAAATCTCCCCAGGATAAGGTTAATCATGGGATGGGGCTCAGGAGGGGGTAATTAAAAGCACCTAGTCAAATAATCTGTATTTCAAGACTAAAATGTACAGAGTTGCTTTCACTGGGCTGGTGCAAAGCTGCTATTTCTCTTAACACTTATTCGGTTTCTAGGTATAAAAACATGTCTCTGCCAAGTAGAAATGAAATCACCTCAGTGACATTAATAATCATCATGTCATGAATATTCAGAATAACACTCTCAGCCTAGTCTTGAGAAGGGCCTCTGTATGAATGTGTATGCAGAATGTGAGATAAAGAGACAGGCTCCATCTGTATCTCCACACATTCACAGCAGTGGGGACCCTCTAACAATTTTGCTTTTCTTCCAGGTCACAAATTCATGAATTTTTGACATGGGTAGTCTCAAAAGTAAGCCAAATTTACAGTTTTCCAAAATACCTCAATTGTGGCATTAATTTTATGACTTCTTCAATTGTTACCCTTCAGAAACCTCTTGCCTCACCAGGAGAAACGTAACTCTTCCAAAGCTCAAGCTGCAGGCACTCCCACCTTTCATGGCTGATCTTTCTAGATCAGTTATTTCCACTTATTACAATTAGTTTTTCCCTCCCTGATGCCACTGACTTACCAAGCCTGTCATGGTTCTTAATGACTTCTCTGTGTCTCAGACTCAATGGAATAAGAGTAGAGAGCTAGATAGTCTATCAGTTGAAATCTGAGTACCACAGGAGCATGATTATGTCTTCTTGATGTTTGACTCAAGGCTTGGGGTGCTGCCATTAAGAGCATACACGTAGTGCTGTGATGAAAAAGTAGCTGAAGAAGCTAGACTGGTGCATGTCAAGGGCCCCCTTTGTAAGCCCTCAGCTAAGGGTGAGGTGAGAACAAGGGTAGGTCAGACTCAGGAGACTCTTCATCCTTCTCTGTTCACTCAGAGCTTTGGCTTTTGCTGCTGGCTAGAAGTGGTAGCAACTCAGGAAGCACGAGAAGAGAGCATTTGGTTTGGAAAGAGTTTGTTGTAGCCAGAGCAGGTTTCCTTAGCCAAGATGCAATCAGGGCTTGTGATTTCCCATGTTTCTTGGTTTATCAGGTGAGTGACAAACCAAAACTCATCAAAATCAGTGAAACTTTAACTTCTCCCTTAATTCATTAAACTTCCATCCTCCTACAAAAAGCAGTATGATTTCGCCTCTCTTATTTGTCTTTGTTTTTTGTCGTCATTGTGTGTTTGGGTACAGGGGATTGAACCCAAGGTGCTTACCCACTGAGCTACATCCACAGACCTATTTTTATATTTTATTTAGAGACAGAGTCTTGATGAGTTGCTTAGGGGCTCTCTCAGTTGCTGAGGCTGGCTTTGAACCTAGATCCTCCTGCCTCAGCCTCCTGAGCCACTGGAATCACAGGTGTGCACCACCATGACCTGGGCTCCTCTCTTGTTTGAATGTGTTTATGAATCATATCACTTTGATGATCAGGTTTGACTGGGAGAGGAAGAAAGCAGCCCTGGAGGAGGCCAAAATTAAGTTATCAAAGTTTGAATGGATACAAGCTTTCAAGGAATTTGTTTTTCCATTTATTGAAAATAATGTTGACAATATACCCAAATGGGTGCAAATGCCTACATCATGATAGAAGATTTTAGGTTTTAGTATGAGTTTATTTACATTCTTGCTTTTTCTAGAAACTCCTAGATCTTTATTCACATTAAAAAAAAAAATCTTCCTAGGCTGCTTTTTCTTAGAGTAGTTTTATCTTGTAAGCATTTACCGAACACTTAGTGTGTGCCTTGGGGAACCAGACAGGAGACAAGAGATCAACACAGCAGCTCCTGCACTTTGGAAACTCGTGCCTAGTGGAAGAAAGGGCCATCCATACAGTTAGCCCTAAGGTGGTGTCCTACTCTCAGGCTGACGCCACGGTTAGGGTAGAACAGGAGGAAAACTGCCACAGGAGTCACAAACTCAGCCAGGTGTGGTCAAAAATGACCTCAAGGATCAGGTGATATTGGGCCAGGCATGGAGAAGACTGCCTCAATGGGTGCAAGGGAAAGCATCATGGCCAGAAAGAGCAGCTGGCATGGTCTGGTACAGCCCTGGGAGAAGTCCAGGAATTCCAAAGTGCATTGTCCTTAGAGACTAGACTCTTAAGTCAACCTTCAACAATTATTATTATTTATAGAATCTCTGTCTTCCAAGGACCTGAAAGTTTTGATCCAAATATAGTCAAGCCACCTACTAGGTGGCCTCTACTTGGCCAACATCCCTCTTGCCTTAAAAGGCCAATTTCTTTCTTCCTCTCTCCAATTCCTTCCATTCCATTTCCCTCTGCTAAGGCCTTGCTGTGGTCTGGATTGACTTGTCCCCCTGAGTTGCTGTGCTTGGTCCTCAGTATGTTGAGGAGGAGAGATGGTGGGGCCTTTCAGAGATGGGGTCTGGTGGGAAGGGATTGATGTGGTGGGGAGGACCTGGTTAGTTCCTTTGAGACAGATTGTTGTTAAAAGACTGATCCTGGTCCATGAATCTCTGTGGCTTCTCGTTTTGCCACATGATCTCTTCCATACAAATTCCTGCCTTTGTAGTATCACTGCCAGGAGGCCCTGACCAGAGCTGAACAGATGGGACTGGCCAGTCCTGGACTTGCAGTCTCCAAAACTCTGACCTAAATGACCCCACCCCCCTTTTTAAATAAAGTACCCAGAATCAATTCTTTTTTGTAATAACAGAAAACAGAATAAGACAGAATTTATGTATAGAGTGGCAAGTAGCTTGGACAGAGTCTCTTAGCCCAATCTTGAATATTCATTTAGACAGTTATAGTTGCCTTTTCTTTTCTTTAAAGTTTGTTCTTAAGGAATATCCTAGACAATGACATTGACATGATTTTTTCAGTACTCAGACTCCTCCATCATTGGATAAAGTTAAGATAAGTTGATATTTTGGGCTTGTTTCCATTAACTATATATTCAGGAATGGATAAAAAATGAAATATAAAAGAAAATAGAACTCTTCCCAGGATAGTACTTACTAAGCCAGTGTAGCTTACCAGTACAGTAGGAGCATATGGTATAGAATATCTATCACTTCACTATTAGAAATCATTACTCTTGATTTTTGTTCCTAAAGAATTCATACATGTTATGTCATCTTGGGTGAGAAGCCAAGGTTAAAGATTTAAGCAGTTGCTATAAAGAGATCACATTTTTATTGTTTTTCAGAAAGAAAATACAGTTTTATGAATGCAAATTTCACTGCTCCTAAATGTCCAAAAAATGCTTAGCAAAGGGAAATCTGAGTGAGAGAGATAAGTCTGTGCCTCTCTCATATGGAGCTGAGAGGCTGATGTCATCCTGCCTTTATGAGCTCCAATCTCAGGAGACTGTGCCCACTGTCTTGTGCTGTCTCTTGATCAGTGGGTGTGGGCCACCATCTGTGGCAGTGGCTCCAGACCCTGCCTGGGGAAGGAGCCAGCTTCAGGGTACCTTCTAGAGAGAGGAACCACTTGCCTCCGCCTTCCCTAAAAGGCAGGAAACACCTTCATGGAAAAGTCCTGGCATGTTGACACAGCAAAAACTTAAGCACATAGCAAATATAATATGAAAAGTGGATGCCCTTAGTCCTTTTCCATTTAAAATTCATTTTGGATTAGGAAATGGATTTTTTCTCAAGCAGATCTATCTATTTGTTCCTGAAGTATCTATCTGTCACTGAGGAAAGATGACAGAAATGAAAAAAAATCTCTTACATGTTGTTGGAGAAGCAGAGTGATGAGAGTGATGGTGGCCGGCTTGTGGGAGGGAATGGGTTAATGTTGTGAGATCAGGAGCAGGACAGGAAAGGCTTCATTCCCTACTGTGCCCCAACTCATGCTCACCTTCCTCATTTCTTCCCCTTCTCTCATTGTGTCTTTTGCTCCAATTCTGCCTGATTCAAGCTTTAATGTCTGATATTTTAAAATATGGTTCAGCCTGGTATAGTGATGCATGCCTGCAATCCCAGCAGCTTGTGAGGGTGAGGCAAGAGGATTGCAAGTTCAAACCCAGCCTCAGTAACAGTGAGGCACTAAGCAACTCAATGAGACCCTGTCTCTAAGTAAAATACAAAATAGGCCTGGAGATGTGTCTCAGTGGTTGACTGTCTCTGGTACCCACCCCACCAAAATAAAAATAAAAATATGGTTCGAAATAAATATAACAAATAGTTAAAAAGACTGAAGACATGTATATGAAGGATATTGCTGATCTTTTCTTCTTCATTTTATGATTAAGAACTCTTCTGGTGAAAGGACTTCAGATAGCCTGTCAGACTGTGCAGATCTTGAAATGGATTTAGTTTTGTACCCATGACTAATTTGTTTCACACAGTGTAATCAGATATATCTGTTAACCTTTGGCCTGCACCATTATCACCTTCAACTGAAAACACATATTGACCACCCCATCTGAACACTGATGAGTGAGGTCAGATGGGCTCTGCCTCTGGACAAGTTCATGTCAGCTGAGGTCCACGTGGTGAGCTGAAGATGTCCCACCAAAATTCATGTCCACCCCTAACCTCAGCTTGTGACCTTATTTGGAAATAGGGCCTTTGGAGACATAGTTAATATCAGGTTGTACTTGTCCTTGTAAGAAGAGAAGAGCCACACAGCGAGGTGAACAGGAGGAAGTGAGAAGTGAAGACAGAAGCAGAGGCTGGTGGGATGGAGTGGCAAGCCAAGGAGGCCAGAGATTGCTGAAGGCTTCCATAAACGAGGAAGAGGGATGGGATCTTCCCATAGGGCCTTCAGAGGCAAGATGACCTCACCAACATCTTGATTCTGGAGTTCTAGACTCCAGAACTCCAGGAAGAAATGGAGAGACACTTATAAAACAAGGTAGTCACCTGTGGACACAGCACAGGGAGAAAAATGAGTAAATATCTCAGAGAAGAGACACGGCCTGTCCCAAAATAATGCCCACACATGGGGACAAACAACCCAGACCAGGGACCTGTGTTTCTGTACACAGGCCGTTTCCTTCCATGGCTCAGATACAAAACAAAGCAGTATGTATGAGCAGGACTGAGTTCTTCAAGCCCAGATATGTTCACCTCAGCTGAAGAAGGTTCCATCTAACCTCTTGACTGAATGATCATTCAATAAGGGTCTCCCCACACTGCATCTAACTTCTGCATGTTCTGATCTCACTGAAGAGCTGCCCTGCTCTTATTCTCTGGACTTCAAGCCAGCTTCTCAAGGTGGCTTGGATTTATCTAACAGCCAGAAGTTATTCTGCGTCCTTACACAGGTAACATGACATAATATAAGTGTCATTTTTGGAAGTAACTCTAGCAGTTGTGTACAGAATGAATGCTTTCTGTGAAACATAGCTGCATTTCCCACTGAAAATATCACAAATCAATACCCTAAAGATCCCTTTTGTGGCCATTATCATTATTTCAGAGTGAGCTACAGGTAAAGCCTTGCTAACATCCTCTTTTTCCTGTTAATCTAAGAGGCAGCTCAATAAGAAATTCGGATCTACGTTATTGTATAGCTGCACTGTATTTAGTCATGGGTACTTGTGACTTTGTCTCCAGCCCGAGCATGTGCACAAGGCTGGGTTTGCTATCTTCCCCAGCTCATTTCCTGGTGCCCCTGAGTTGTTTATTTATTTTTATTATTCTATTCCCACTTCAGCATCTTGTCCTAAAGGACAACAATATACAACCCTAATTTTTTCCATCTATTTTTGTGTACACAAGAATGTTATTAAGCCATCAAAGGAGCTGCACTGTGCCTGTGCTTATGAGTATAATTAAACTCAGACCCTCAATTAGTCATTTTAACCCATATAATGGATGAGTGCTCATTCCCACATTGCCACTAATTCTAGAGTGACCTTGAGAAACCCCATCATAAAGTAATGCTAATGATAATCATGCTCTAGCTGGAATGCTCCAAGGACATTTATTTTATCTGGTTTACTCTTGCATTAGCCATGACTAAGAAGGGGAAATAGTACTATTTTTGTGTTAAGGTCAGGTTATTGCCAGTATTTTTCATCTATTCAAAAAGAGCCTTAAAAGTGCTTTGAAAGTGTTGTGTGATGAACTGTGGACTGCCTTACCCGAGTCTCCACCAGGCCAAGGGTGTGCAGCTCTGCCTGGAGTACTCTCTGTCCAGGGTCTCTGGAAGGGACAGGACTTGGTATCTGTGGTGCGAGAACAGAGGAGACACTCACCCCTTCCCCCATCCCTCCCCATCTCCCACACTCTCTCTGTAAAGCAGAAGAAGTTCTTCACTGGGCATTCTCCATGTTTAATATGATCAGAATACCTTGTTTTCTTTAGCCAAGGCCTGACAGTGAAGGTCGTCTACTTTGGAGGGAATGGAATTCACTGGGGGCATGAGCAGGGGTCTTAAGAACTCATCCAACTGTTTGGCACCCACCAGAGCAGCCCCACTGGGGACAGGGCTTCCACCTCCCCAACATGCCTAGCTCACTGACCCCAAGCCCAGCCAATAGGTGGTGGTGGTCTCTACTTGCATCAGGTTGCTCAGTTGACATGACAGAGTACTGAGGAGAGGGTGGCTTGAGTAACAGAGATGTCTGCAAGGATGTAGAGGCCAGGAGTCTGAGTCATGATCATCAGGGTTGGTTCTCTGAGGTCCTTTTCCTTACCTGAAGCTTTCTGTCTTCTCCCTGTGTCTTCCCATGGCTTTCTTTCTGAGTATGTGTCCAAATTTTGTCTTCTTATAAGGATTCCAGTCAAGTTGAATTAAGACCATTGCTAAAGGCTTCATAAATTGTTTCTTCTTTAAAGACCCAGTCTTCAAATATAGTCGCATTTTGAAGGACTTCAGGTGAGGACCTCGAGTATGAATTTTAGGGAGATAAAATTCAGCCTGCAGCTCTCATAGTGGGTTTCCCTGTTTCTTTTCACTTTGGGAAATAATTTTTAATAAATGAAACATTCTTATGGCAAGGTCACAATGACCAGTATGAAGAATATTTGATTCATGTTCAATATGAATAAAAATTACACTTATTTTCTAACTTTAAAAAAAGAAGAAGTTCTAATTAGTTATTAGTTCTAATAACTAATGTTATTAGTCTCTATTTCCAGATGGAAGTGATCATAAAAGTAGACTATAGAAAATGTTCCATACATAAGCTAACACTGTCACAAAAGTTCCTGTATGAGGGACTTTCAGAAAAGTCCTTATATAGAAGACTATAAAGGCTGATTAATGAGTACTGGGCTTTTTTTTTTTTTTTTGGCATAGTTAACTGATGAAATCAATAGTTTCATTTAGTGATAAAATACGACTTTCAGAGAATCTCTGTACATATTCATCATCAATTCTAATTGATAACCAAAGAGTAAATAAAATGACCTCTGATTAAGAATTAGGTGGTCTGCATTTGCACCCCAGTTTTGCAGCATCTTGTCCACTGTCCTGAAGGAAACGTGGCAGCTTTATCTTGGCCTCAGTTTCCTGCCTGTGAAGAAAGGTTTGGCATGCACACCTTCATAAGGTGACAAAGAAACTACAACAGAGTTTGGGTATTTGCTAGCTGACCCCAGACATTCTCTAAGTGAGGATCCAGAAGAGATATACCCAAGTAGGCATATCTCTTCTGGATATGCCCACTTAGGTCCCCAAGTGGGTTCTCCTCAGGGAGTGCCATGGCTCTGCGGCCCAGCTGTGGCCTTACTGGTGTAATACTGGACCTTGAAACTGCAAGACCATCGGGAGGAAATTAATTTCTGAAAGAGCCCCTTCTAGAAGCCCATTCTGATGTTTCTATAACATGTATGTTGCCTAATGCAGCTGTCCCAATAATCCTGTGAGGCAGGAATTCTGATCCTGTTTACAGATCCAGAAGCTGATGCTCATAGAATAAGCATAACTTCCCCAAGACATACAGCTTGTAAGTGAAAGAAGGATGCATATAAAGCCCAGATTGCATGATGACGCCTTTAGGTCCCTGCCACTCTGCTGTGTTCCACAAGACAGAGACCAAGCGATGCCCCCAAGGATGTGCATATGTGTTTGTTTACAGTGAGGGCAGATGTGACACTCATTCCAGATTCTGGGTCTAAACACCAAGTTGGAATTGATAGTCAATAAAAGAAATTTACTTAGGGAAAACACCTGAGAGGAAAATGGGAGGGAACCAAAGGAACTAGAAGAACCATCAAACCGTGGCTCAGGTCTGACCCCAAGTTAAAGAGACAAGGAAGGAAGAAAGGAAGGGAGTGGGGAAGGAAGGAAAGGAAGGTGTGTTGGTTAGGTGCTCATCACTGTGACCAAAACACTGACGAAGAACAACTTAGAAGAGGAAAAATTTATTTTGAACTCCCGGTTTCAGAGGTTCACCACTTGATTTGTCAGCTCCATTGCTCTGGGCCTTAGGTAAGGGGAGCATCATGGCAGAAGGACATAGCAGAGGAAAGCTGCTCAGCTCATGGTGTCCAGTAAGCAGAGAGAGAGAAGGAGGAGCTGGGGGACAAGATATAACCCCCAAAGGCATGTCCCCAGTGACGCACCTCCTTGAGTCATGCCCTCCCTGCCTTCAGTTACCACCCAGCGAGTCCTTTTAGATTATCAATCTATCAAATGAACTCATCCACTCACTGGATTACAGCTTGCATAGTCTGTTTCACCCCTAAACATTCCTTCATTAACACAGGAAACACTAATATTCCAACCATAACATAAGGAAGGAAAGGAAGGAAGGGCAGGTGAGCAGGCAGTTGAATGTCTTAGACTTAAGCAGAATTCATCTAGACAATCAGAGAGTTCTTGAGCCCAGCCACCCTTCAAATGAACCATATCTCCCAGGAACAAGTCCACCTTGCCACTGCCGCTGATCTCCCCTGTGGCTGGGAGCATACAGAGAAGAGGAAGCCCTAGCATAAAAGAAGGCAAGGAAATAGACTTCAGGGTGCAGCAGCCAGGGCCCGTCAGTCAATGGCACTCCTGCAATCAGTGATCTGAGTGGTGTGTTTTTATTGGGTGACACATCAGTTAACCTTTTGATAGCACTTCCCTTCTGTACACACTAAGCTTATAAAATGCTACGTTATCATCAGGAAGCTACTGGATATAATATAAACATGAGTTGTATGAACCAACATTTGGTTTTCTTGGGGTACATTCTTTCAGACCCCTACCCTGTGCCAGGCCCTGTGGTAGGTGCTGCAGGTGATGGGAGAGAGGATGAATCCGTGGAATTTGTTGTTGGAAGCCCTGAAGAACATCATTAAAATAAGATAGTCTGATGTGTAGGTCAACACATGGCTGCCCTGGAGGGGGCAAGTTGGGGTGTTTTCCCAAGTTAGTGCCTCAGGAGGTAATAATATTGTTTAATTTCCATGGCTTCTCAACTTCTTCTTACTGGCACATTTTTTTCAACACATAAAAAGTTTTTTTTTTTTTTTTTTTTTTTTTTTTTTTTTTTTGCCATTAACTAGTTTAAAATTTATGTCTTAGAGTTCCTGAGCTTTCCATCTTCAGGATTTTATATCTCCTTATCCTTTCGATTACAAAAAGTATGAAAGGTTTTATTTATTTATTTATTTTTTTCAAATCTTCAAAAGATCTTCCTGTCCCCCCCAAAAGACTACTAGATTTGTGCAAAGTTCTTTCTGGCATTTACATTTCCTGGAAGAGTAATAGGGATTATTTCTTTCTAAATGTTATGTTTTTTCCTCCAAGCTAGAAAAATGAATGTAATGATTTTACCTTAAATATAAATGATGAATATAAAACATCCATCAAGCTAGTCCATCTTAAATTTTCTATAACTTATTTCTGCAAATTTAATCTACATAATTATGAAAACTTAAGGCTCTAACTAAAATTTGTTTTATATAATTTATTCTATAATGTATAAATATGGGCATTTTTAAGAAATGAAGAACAAATATTAAATTTTATCTTTTTGCTGTGAATTCTCATTTTTCCTATCAGAATATGAATATTTAGATCTTTCCATTAGTATGAACAAATGACTTCCTTTAAAAAAAGTTTCAATGAAAAGTTTAGCTAATTCTCAATTGGTATACCCTGATGTTTAACATTTATTCCTATAAAACATTGGTTTACAGGATGTTAATCCCTGATAAATATAAAGCTGATTCATTTCTAAAATTCTTTATAACTTCTTCATATTAGAAATATAATTTTTCTTCCTGCTGTCCCCCAAATCATATTTCATTGCATAAAGTGTAGCTTCCATGGAGGAGAAACAAAGAAATTAGTCTATTAACCATAAATTAAAGAAGAATGGCTTGCCAGTTTTACTAATAGCATACATACTAAGCCTCTGCAGTCTTTTAACCCATCTGTTTTCATGCTATTTCTCTTTTCCCTGATCAGAGTGGCATTATTTTAAAATAAAGTCATAAAGGGAAGGTACTAGGGAATGAGATTGATCAGATTATGTTATGTTCATGTACAAATGTGATGCAATGAATTCATTATTCTAATGTTTAATTTTAATGCACCAAATAAAATAAATGAACAAAATAACCAAGCCATTTACCAGATTTGGGACAAAACAATCAATGAGGTGATTGCAGTGAACAGATAGCAGACTGCAGGTGGAGTGCCCTCCGTCAAACTCAGATGGAAGTCCTCAGCTTGCAGGTGTGAGTCCTCTTGGAGGAAAAGAAACCTGACCCTTGGGAGCCACAGAAGGCATTCATCAAGCACCAGTTCAGAGGTTCCCGCCCAGCGTCTGGTAAACGCAGAGTGAAGAGCCGGATGCTCAAGTTCATGCTGCATGCATCTCTTGATCATCTCATTCAAAGCTGCTCATTCTAGAAACAGGATCATTCTTTTCCCCTTCATGGTCTTTTTCTTGAGTCTGGTGGACCCTTAATTAACCAAGAAGATTTTGCATTAAACTTTCATTGTTCCTTAGTTGACGCAGAATATTTAGAATGAAAGAGTAGAAAGTCTCCAGTTGCCATTCTGTCTTCATGGGCCCCCTTTCAGGGTTAATGACTTCCTCATGTGGGCTTAGTGCTGTCCTCAGGAGTTACACTGGGCCTTTGATAGATTGCTGCAGGGCAAAGGATGATCAGCAAGTCTGATTCCCTAGGTCCCTCGGGTTCTGGGTTTCTCTCAATCAGCCTTTGCACCTGTGAGGTGGAGAAGAAAAGTGTGGGGTCTCAGAACATGACTGCTGATGGTGGGTGGGGATTTCACAGGAAGCAGAGGTGCCTTGGGGTGAGCTGGGGCTCCTGCACTGGGTTTCTGCCTGGCATGATGAACCCAGGATGTGTTTCAGTGATGAACTCATCATCATCTCATACAAAGCTGCTCATTCTGGAAATAGGAAGCTCCTGAACTTAGGGATCCTTATTCCTCCATTCTTATCTAGAGTTCTTGTTCTGAACTGACTGGAGTCTCTGGAAATACCAATTTAAAAGTTTTCCTGCATTAGAAGAGCCAAAGGGAGGACAGCCCTGCCAAGGTTGCATGCTGAGTCTGCCTGTTCTTGCCTGGGAAAGCTTTAATCAAAGAAGCAACATTTAGTAATAATGTGTGCAAACGAGTTGACAGCCCTCAACACTAGGCTGCCAGGACACTGTTTCTCTGTGTCATAAATTCATTTTTCAGTTGTTCAGTCTGCTAAGAGAAAGGACAGATGTGCCAGGAGTTCAGAATAACCCTGTGTCCTGCTTCATTGTTCCATAGAGGTACAGACACATCATTATTCCCCAGTAAGAGGCTCTAAACCAGCAAGGAAGATATGCTATGGATACACTGATGGGAGTTAATAAATCCCTACAACTAATTATTTTTCTCTTAAGGTAACTTGTTACCAGAAAGTAGCTATGTTTGCACAAAGATTTTTATGTGAGAATGGCCATACCCAGGAACAGGCAAGCTGATGAATCATCCTCCATAATTCTCCATAATAGTCCTATCTGGACTTTCATGTCCAGAGCATTGTTCTTCCTGGGGCTGCATTTAGCCTGACCTTAATTGGGACCTGCAATGTAATTGCTAATTGCAGGCTAATTTATATAAACAAACAAGGATTCTGCCAAATGAGTGTTGTCACCAGGTCTGGAATTTAATGCTCTTGTAGCTCTCTTTTGTGTACAGGTTTGGGTCAGACAGTGGGAGCAAATGAAGCTTACTGCAAAACATAATTATTTCAAATAAGAACAAAAAGCATGCCCTTTTTAAGGCCTGCCAGGAGGTGTGGTGTGTGGCCTGTCACATTAAGTGAGTGTTCACGCTTTCTGAAGGACACTGACTTTGTCCTTTGCTCAGAATCTGACTGGGCCTGAAGGGCAGTCTTTCCCCTCAACGTCTTTGAAAGCAGTGCTGATAAGCTTCTTTCTAGAAGAGAAAGGAACTTTACTTATTTCTCCTCTCCAGGCAGCACTGTCATCCCGGCTAGCAAACATGATTAAATATCATTTGTCCTTGACCCCTGTCACTTCTAAGCAGCTGAAATAGATTAAGAGGCTGGCACTTCCTAAATCAGGTGGAGTGGAATGTCCTCAGCCGGACCTGTGGTAATAGGATTACAAAGAACCAATGCTGGAGTTTATTAAGACTTTCCAGGGCTTATTCCTATTTGAGGGGAGATTATTGAGACAGATTATCCTCTTGTTTCCTCTCAAGCACCCAGCCTGGATGCTCTGCAGGCTGAGATTCTCCCACTCGGGTCCCAAAGATACGAAAACTGAGAATGAAGGTGCCAAAGTGTCCAGATGGCCATTGTGGACAGGGATGCTTTTGGAGAAAAGGGTCCCTTATGTCTCGCCTCTCAGGCTTCCTCTCTCACTTTAGAAACTTACTGAGCTTTGAAGACTTTATGTAGAAGAAGTCAAAGGCCAAAGAGCACAATGAACCATAGAGATCAGATTATCCTGGCCTGTGGGCAAATCTGACTAACAGCAACAAGGAGACTCTCTGCCTAGTGGACGCCTGTTTGGGTTCTGTCACAAGCCCCTCTCCTTAGCAATTTCTCCCCTTCATATTATTTTTTTTATTAAAAATAAAAAAATTAGATGAAATTCATACCACATAAAACTAACCATTTTTAAGTGAACAAATCAAAGAAATGTAGCACATTAAAAGGTAGTACAAACCACCTTTATCTGATTCCAAAAGATATTCATCACCCAAAAGAAACCCCCCAGAGCTACTAAGTAGTTACTGCCATATCCTTTCCCCTAGACCCTGGCAATTACCAATGCATGCACTATCTCTATGAAACTATGAGTTCTGCATATTTCATATGAATAAAATCACAACATATAAGGCCTTTGACTGGCTTTTTTCAGGTATAACAATGTATTCAAGATTCATCCATATTGTAGTATGCTTCAGTACCTCAGTCTTTTTTATGGCTGAATAATAGGCCATTATTTGGATGTACCACATTTTATGTATCTACTCATTAATTGATGGACATAGGCCTGTGTCCACTCTTTGGCCACTGTGAATAGTGTATTATTAACATGCATATAAGTATTTGTCTTCAATTCGTCTGGGTAGTTAATGAGGAGCAGAGTTGCTGGATCATATGTAACTCTATGAATAGCATCTCAAGTAACCACCAAACTATTTTCCACAGCTCTTCTGTATACTCTCTGGTGTGGCCACCTCCATTATGTCTTTGAGTTGAGGCTCTTCTTTTTCATTCATTATCTTCCTTTTCATTTATCTTCATACCAGAGAAGGGTTTTGCCCTGTTTAGTAGATTATTGGGACAATAGCCTTGATGTCACTCATGCTGAATCCATGTTTGCAATAGTGGCCCATCACCTCTGCTCTATGCAGTAAGATTTTTTTTTGCTATTTTTAAAATTTGTTTCTACTAGATATACATAACATAGAATGCACTTTGACACATCATACATAAATGAAGTATAACTTCTCATTTTTCTTGTTGTACATTATTGTGGACTTACACCAGTTGTGTAATGATAGTACATAGGGTAATAACGTCCAATTCATTCTACTATTCTTCCTAACCCCATGGCCCCTCCCTTTCCTTCTCTCCCCTCTATCTAATCCAAAGTACCTCTGTTTTTCCCTAGCTCCCACACTTATTGTAAATTAACATCCACATATCAGAGAAAACATTCAGCCTTTGGTTTTGGGAGGACTGGCTTGTTTTGCCTAGCATGATAATTCACTAGCTCCATTCATTTACCAGAAAATGCCATCATTTTATTATTCTTTAAGGTTGAGTAATATTCCATTGTGTATATATACCACATTTTCTTTATCCATTCATCTGTTGAAAGATACCTAAGTTGGTTCTGTAGTTTAGCTATTGTGAGTTGAGCTGCTATAAACATTGATGTGACTGTGTCTTTTGGTTATAAACCGAGGAGTGGGATAACTGGGTCACATGGTGGTTCCATTCCAAGTTTCCTGAGGAATCTCTATCATTGAGATCATTTCAGCTCAGGATGCCCACACATGGCTCTCACCATACCTTTAGAACTTTATTCCCACCTCTTTACCTTTATATCAGCTTAAATGATCCCTATTCAGAGATACTCTCCTTGCCAGTTTGCCCCCATGTAAATCAGTGTAGCCTTGAGGCATTTCCAAGGCACCCTGGGCTTCTGCTCCAGTCCTTGTCATGATTTGGAATGTCGTCCTTGCCTGGGGGCCAGGATTGGAACCGGGTGCTCCACCAGCTGCCTTCTCAAGCATGAGAGACTCACATCTTTGTTACTGTAGAAAGAATCCCTTTCACTGGAACAAATTCTGGCACCTTGTAGACCCCTGGTAAGTAGCTGCTAAATAAATGAGGGAGTGATGTATGAGGGAATGGCCCTTCCCTCGCTGCTGAGTTATCTGAGACCCACACAGTGCTCATTGTCACCAAGGCAAGGGACCTTTCCACACTGCTGGTTCCCATGGGATCAATGGCAGAGATGAATTCATGGCATGGCCACCCCTTTCCATGTGAGACTTATCCCTTAGTTAGAGCCACACGCCTACTTGTTTTCCAGCATGGGTATATGTGATATTTCTGCCAAGTGAAAACAGCTTCTCAATTATTTTTGTCAAACAGAAGACTGAATTTTCTCTTGGACAGCTGTTACTGGCCTGTTGAGTACATTTTGTCCCTGCAGTTTGCTAAGATTGCTCCTGGTTCTTAGATACTGGATTCCTCATCTGCCTCATTTGGAGGAAGCTGTTGGACTGTCACCTTAACAGTACTGTTTAAAAATCCATAAATAATATCACTAGAGTGCTTTATAGGGGTAAAAACCCTCTTTAATAATCCCTATCATTCCTTAATCTTCAGGACAGCCTTACAAATGATATGTTTTCCTCCAACTTTAAATAAGAAAAAAACTTACCTGGTTGGCCATTTATCCTGGAAAACCATGCACCAGGCTTCCAACCTGGGCTTCTGAATCTGGACAGAAAGCTTTCCCCCTGGTGCTTCCCTGGTGTTAGCCTGTCCTTGTTCATCACTGTGGTCAGACACCCCATACCCCCAGGCAATAAGTAGAATAGTTATAACCATCTCATGTTATTCTTCTTGGCCAAGTGCTACATCTACACCTTGCATAAAATGGGTGATCACTCTTCCTCTGCACAAGCATATATTGAATTTCTAGTATGTGCCCAGGATTTTGCTAAGTACGGTAGAAACAAAGATAAGAAATGGTATTTATGACCTAAAAGAGTTGAGGGAAACCTGACCCATGCTGCATAATGAGTGCACCTAGTGCTGTTAAAAAACACCATGGAGAACTGGGAGGACCCCCAGTGCCTTCTCCTGCAGGACTCTAAGAGGACCCCTCCGGTGATGGTCCTGCTGAGTGGGGTGGAGAGCACGCCAGGCTGAAAGATCCAGGGGCAGGAGGAGCACAGTGCCTGTGTGCACTTTTGAGGGCCAGCAAGTGGCTCTGTGTGGCTCGTCAGGGAGAGGTTTGCAAAGAGGGTCCTGAGAGGGGACAGTTTAGTGGGAGTTGAGGTGGGTCAGGAAGGAGGGTCATGTTTCTGTGGAACCATGGAAGCTCGACTAGCAGGAAGTGCCTCTGTGCTCTAGAAATATGGCAGTGCTCACAGGGAGGAGGAGGAGACAGGGGGGGTTAGAGGGTGGCATGGGGCAGGAGGGACCTAGGACAGCACTGGGTCCCTTTGCTTATCCTGGACTGTGTCCTAGAAGCTACAGAAAGAGCATCAGTCAGGGACAATATCGTTGAGGTGCACGTGATGTTGATGTGAGATGAAATCCAACTGTATAGGAGCCGCATCCATTCCCAATCTGACTGCAGACCTTGGCTGGGTAACCTGGGGTCACTGAGGCAGCAGCACTGTGTCTCAGTGTCTCTGTCTGTAAATGGAAATCGACCTGTCATGCAGGGCTGGTTTGAGGCTAAAGCAAGACGGAATGAGCTATGCCAGGTTGGAGCCATCTTTACCTAAAATGGTGATATGTTCATTATGGATTTTTTTGCATCAATTTTGATGAAAAGTTATTTCCTTAATATATTATTTATCACAACCATGTGATCACACACAACACTACTGAACTATATGAAATGGTTAAGAAGATTGTTTGGTGTCTGTTTTACCCAAATTTTATGTACATTAAAATAATTAATGAATTTTTTTAGTGCCCTCTTAGCATTCCGAGCTGTAAACAGACAGTTGAGTTTCTATCTGTTTTCTGTGTCATATATTTTAAGTAAAGCCTGAACTTGGCAGAAAAAAAGGGGTTTGATTATTGGGCTGCCAAGTCAATAATTGAGCCTGAGTGATAATAACGTGTGACAACACATGTGCTGGAGTGAGCAGAAGTCAAGGGGGAAAGAGGAGGGAGAAGGAATAGAGGTCTTTCAGTTCAGACTTCCTCTCCAGCCCCAGCAAAACAGCCCACTTAACAGATCCAGAAACTGAGGATCAGAAAGTCTCAAATGTATTTTGCAAAGTCAGGCAGATAAAAAGAGTTGAAATGCCACACCAGAGTTCTCTTCTGCCCCAGGAATGCCTTAGGGAGTATAAAATATTTCCATTATTTATAAACAAATGATGACATTGATATGAGTAAGCTCATATGGGAAAAGATCAGGACCTGACAAGGATGTATTCTGATGTGCTCCTCGTGCTCTCCATACCCTCTCCTGGGTCCTCCAGAATGCCGACTATCTTCAACTCCAGACTTTTTTGCTTGAAATTCCTATAACATGCTTGAGATAGGAATGTTATCCTGGTTTCTTTCTAATTTCCCTGTGGAATAGAGGTAGAGAAGGAGCAGGCACCAGGAGAATGTGCTACTGCTGGCTTCCCTTTTTATCTCCCTTCTGTAGCTAAAGTCCATTAATATTGGTATCACTTAGTCTTTTATTCTCCTTTTCATTTTATCAAGTTATCATCAATTTGACAGTAAAAGGAATCAGTCACAAGCCACCATGCATATTCATTCACAGACCAATACTGGCTGTGGATGAAGACAGGTACTGTGGAGGACGGCCTGCTGCCAGTTTGGGCTCTGGAGTGCAGGCACAGCTGGCCTCGGGCACCTATTGGATTTCTCTTGACCATCAGTCAGAGGTGTCCTTCACGTTGTCATCTTTCATGGCTACCCATTCTTCCTTCACCCTGTGTTCTTGCATAGTCAAACACAAGCCGTTCAAGTCACTCTTTATTAGATCTTCATCTGGTCTTAGGATAATTAAGCTTCCCTAAAGGATATTTTTACTGAAGTTGACTTCCAAAGATTAGAGCCCCTACCTTCTAGCTTTGGCCCTTTTATTCACCAAAAACTCTTAAGAGGGAACTCTGAGAACTCAGGAACGAGGTACAGTTAATCATATTAACATGCAATTATTGTTAATTACTCTGACCTTTTCTACTATTATATCCACCAACACTTCACAAAATGAAAAAATAATTGTCTTGCATGCATGTGCTTTTAAAGCAACCAAACAACATGAAAGGAATCAAATAAGCCTGCTTTCCTTCCCTTACTTTCTTAACCCAGAAGTAAACCAGTTAACTGTTTTATGTGTACATTCCAGAAAATGTATGTTTGTGTTTTGGTGCTTTTTGTTTTGGAGTTTTTGTTTGTTTGTTTTTGGTAAATCCAATATGCATCAATTTAACTATGTAAATACTCTCCCAACACTAGGTAAAGGCAGATTATCCTATACACTGCATGAATTTTGGACAGGGTCTCTATTTCCATCTCGATTTCCCATTGTTTACCCCAAGGAGCATCATTTATTCTTCTGTAGCTGGGAATGAATGGGCTCTCCTCCTGTCCTTCTCCAGATGAGTGTGTCATCATAGTAGGAACTTTGAAGTGCTGGCAAACAGAGACACAGGTGTCCCTCCATACTTAGTTCTTGGGAATCATTAGTAGATTCACAAGCAAGCTTAAACTTAAATTTATTAGCCCATATAATGAATGAAAACAACTTCAGTGTGTTGTTTGCAAACAATTATTAGAATAAAGTTTTAGAATGTTGTGAGACTCACACCAGCCTCCATGTTCTCAGGCCTCACTAATAACATCAGGATGCAGGTAGTCCCAAGGTGCAAAGAGGCAGTGAGAGGCTTGCTCTGCCATTAATCCTCCCGGGTTCCCCTGCTGTGTCAGGACTTCACTGACTGGGTTAAACATGTGACCTTGAGGAATGGACAGCATTCCACCACTGGCACAGTGGAGCCTGTGTCAGAAGGGAACCACTCCACCAAATCCCAGCAACCAGCAAATATGTTGCCTTGCCTGACAAAAGCAATTTTGAAGATTTAAGTAAGAATAAGGGACCTTGAGATGGGAGAGTGTCACAAAAATTCGGCATGGGCCCAATGTAAGCATGTGCATGAGACCCCAGAAGCAGAGAACTTTCTCTGGTTGGAGTCAGAGAAATCTTAAGAATTAAAGATTGGGCATACCATGGCTGTCTTTGAAGGTGGAGGAAGCCAGACACAAGCCAAGGAATATAGACAGCCCATAGAAATTGGGAAAGTCCTCAGTTGACAGCCAGAAAAGAATTGGGGATTTCAGTCCTATGACCACCAAGAACTGAATTTTCTCAATATGTTGAATACTCAAGGAAATGCATTATCCCCTAGAGGTGGGAAAGTATCTGTCCTACTGAAACCTTGACCTTAGCCCTGGAGACAGACCTATCATGGGCTTCTTTTAGTCAGCTCTTTCCTACTGTGACTAAAACCCCAACGACAACAATTGTAGAGAAGGAAGAGTTTATTTTGAGGCTCACAGTTTCAGAGGTCTCAGTCCATTGATACCAGCTCTGTTCCTTGGGGCTCTAGGTGAGGCAGAACATCATGGTAGAAGAGTATAGTGGAGGGAAACAGCTCACATGACTATCAGGAAGCAGAGAGAGAGAGAGAGACTCCACTTGCTGGGTACAAAACATATACCCTCAAAGGCACGCCCCCAGTGCCCACCTACTCCAGACATACCCTGCCTGCCTTCAGTTACCACTCAGTCAATCCCATAAGGGAATGAATGCACTGATTGTGTTAAGGTTCTCATAACCCAATTATATCTCTTCTGAACTTTCTTGCATTGTCTCACACATGAGTTTTGGGCGGACACCTCACATCTAAACCATAACATGTAATCTGATGAATTTGTGTTGTTTTAAGCTGCAAGATTAGAAATAATTTGATTATTGTGACAATAGATGGTTCTTTTGGTTATTAAATAGCTTCCGTTTCGTATCTGGATAGACAGCTAACTTTGGTGGTATGTTCCATAGGTGGTCGTGGATATTGGGACCGTTCCCAGTAAAGCATTTCCATATGTATATAAGGACTTCCTTGCTAGCAAACATCATCATTGTGTTTGCTAAGGGTCTGTCTTTAACATGCCTGACTCATCATCACCACCTGCTTCCCTTTTCAAAAACATTTTTCCTCCTGTGCCAAAGTCAGAGGGCATCCCAGACCCACTGTTCACTTGTCTTTTCCTGATTTATTTCTCAGTGTTTATCTACAACTATGTGGAAATAGTAAACTAAACCAAGGCTTGGAGAGCTACCCTGTTAAGTTTATCAGGATTAATCTTGTTCTTGCACATGGAAAGACATTAAGCAAGGAAATACAAGGCAAGTCCTGAACATCTTGGGGCCTGTATGCTATTTATAGTCTTTTCCAAATCATAACTTCCTTTAGATTATAATGCAACTGCTTGGCTAAGCTGGAATGAAGGAAAAAAAAAGAGTTGTGTATTTTTTATACCAAATTTGATAAAGTTTCTGACTTTAGAGCAACATTTCATCAATAAAATTGAGACAATGCCTGTTAGTAAGTAGAAATGGAACAATGGATGGATTAATCCATCACAGCTTCTCTGTCCTTCATCCCTCCTGACAAATCCAGGGTAAGTTTAGTATTCCTGAGGTTTGATTATGGATATAGTCTTGGCAGTTCAACAGCTATTTATCAAGCTCCACACCAGGTACTGAGCTAGATGCTGATGACCTGGTGAAGGAGAAAGGCCCGTTCTCCATTCTTATGCATCTTCAGGGAGGAGCAGTGGTGGGGTGTGGTTGTGAGAGGGAGCCTTGAGTGAGCAGATGAGTCTTGGTGAGGACTTTGAGTTTGACTCTGAGTGAAATGGAACATCATGGGGAGGACTCAAGCGCCAGTGAACATTTTTGAGAATCACTATACCGGCTGTGTGGTGCCTCCTGGGGAGGCAGGGGATTGAGGGAAGAGGCCAGAAGCAAAGGACAACAGATTGTGATGCAAGCACAAGGCAGTGGCCTGGGGGATTCTGGAAGTGCTTTGGAGTTGGAGCCACTGGATTTACTGACTGACTCGATGCGAGTGTGTGGGAAAGGGAGGAGTCGAGGGTGTGCCAAACCCAGGCCTACTGAGTGAAGTAGGGTTTAGGTACATGAGACCTAACAATTAAGGAAACCCCAAGTCAGCCTCTAGTTGGCACTGCCCCACTTTATTGCCATTTCACTTTTAAACAGAGAGGGGGAGATGTTGAGAGCCACAGCCGAAGGGGCCCCAGCAAACTTTCAGACTGCCAGCTGATGATTGGCTCACAGCGGCCCCAGCAACATCTAGCTGATTGGCTCCTCTGCGGTGATGCTCATTGGAGATGCTCATTGAGCTGTTTCCTCGCCCTTTCAGACTGCCAGCTGATGATTGGCTCACAGCGGCCCTAGCAACATCTAGCTGAATGGCTCCTTTGCAGTGATGCTCATTGGGCTGTCTCCCCGCCCTTTCAGACTAGGGAGCTGCTCATTGGGGGACTTTTTTTGGCTCCGCCCATGCGACCCAGCCAATCGGCCTCAAGAGCAGGAGGAGTGGGGGAGGTTGAGAGGCTTGTGGGAAGCCGGTGGTGGCAGTTGGGCTCTGAAGGTTTTCCTGAGGGGCTGTTTTGTTTGGCGTGTGTGGTTCTAAAAGGGGAGAGAGAGGCTTGTGGGAAGCCGGTGGTGGCAGTTGGGCTCTGAGGGTTTTTCCTGAGGAGCGGTTTTGTTTGGCATGTGTGGTTCTAAAAATAAAGTTCGTTTCTTTTGACAAGTGGCTCCTGAATTGTGCCCAGCCAGACTGTGGCACACCTGTCTTCCCCCCATTAATTTTTTAATTTACACCTTTTGAGCATCACTTGACCACTGTAGTTGTGAATATAATTTGCACTGGTTAATTTTATTCTTCTTGATCTTTCCCTGTTCATCACCACTTTAACTCAAAGTCTCCAATGCAAGGGAAAGTCAGAATTTAAAAGAAAACTAACAAAAGACTGGCTGGCTTCGTGCTGAGTGCTCTAACAAAATATGTTAGTCTGGGTAATCTATAAGTAAGAGTAACTTTTGCTCAGTTCTGGAGATGGAGAAGTCCAAGGTCAAGGTGCTGGCAGACTCAGTGTCTGGCGAGTGCTCACTCCTTGATTCAAAAATGGGGCCTTTAGCTGGATTCAGTGACAATGCCTGTAATCCCAGTGGCTCAGGAGGCTGAGGCAGGAGGATCATAACTTCAAAGTCAGCCTCAGCAACAGCAAGGAGCTAAGCAACTCAGCGAGACCCTGTCTCTAAGTACAATACAAAATAGTGCTGGGGATATGGCTCAGTGGTCATGTGCCCCTGAATTTAATCCCTGATAACTGACCCCTCCCCTGAAAAATGGGGCTTTTATGTACCTTCACATAATAGAAGGGGCAAACAAACTCCTTTAGCCTCTTTTACAAGGGCACTGATCAACTGCATTAATGAGGGCTCCCTCAACCTGATCACCTCTCTAAAGCTCTCATCTCTTAATACCATGACCTTGGGGGTTAATTTTTAACACATGTATTTTGGGAGACAGAGCATTCAGAACTTAGCATTGGCCAATGCTGACTCCCCCCAATGTACATATCAGATGGAGGATGGGTTACAGTTGTGGCTTAATCTTGCCACAAAGTAAGTGACCAGTGCAGATGGGGAGTGTTAACCATGGCCACACTGTCCTTGAGATGTGTCCATGTGCAGAGCCATTGTTCTAAGACTGCTACAATTCTAAATTTCTTCCATTGTAGTAACCTAGCACTATATATTTTATTTTTAACATTCTATATAAATATTCCATAATAAATATTTGTAATTAAAACTGAAATAGTGCAGTGTGTTTCTTGGAGAATTTTAACAAATTACTGGATTAAGTGAAATCATTTGATCATTAGGTCTACTATTCTAATAGCTAGTATGTTTGTGTGATATATAAGAATCCTCTCCGTGCATTCCTTCTTATGCAAAACCTTAAATCTACTCTGTCTCCTCATAAATTGTTTTGTTTTTAATTATTTTGTTCAACAAATCTCTAAGACCTTTCCATGTACATAAAACAGATTGGTCAAAAGGGGAATAAAATGAGCATTAGAAAAAAAATCCTGGTTCCTAGCTTTTGCTTTCCAGATTCTTCCTATGGGGCATGGGTGGCTTGGTGATTTCCCATGAAGTCATTCTGTGTACCTTGTGCTGAAGTTCTCAGATCATTGTCATTTACCTAAAGCAGTAGACCTGAAGGACGAATGTGGCATGGGCAGATGGTGGAGGGCAAAAGTCCTCCCTTTTGTTTTTCTGTTGTCTGCAGGATGGCCACCAAGCTACTTAAGGATTCAGCTTTTCAATAAAATCTTAACACTTTCTCAAAACAGAAAAGAATGGCTGGTGGGATAACAGATTAAAAGCCCTTCAACTGCACCACGTATTTCTTGCTGAGAGGCAGGGAGTGCAACACGACTCTTCATGGCCACCTTGTGATCTGTTTTTAATGGTGCTCTGTGGCTCCTCAGTGTCTTTGCAGTTTGACCTTTTTATGCAGCTTTATAATTCTTGGATTTTTGAAGCATTGCTCCCTGTACTTCTAGAGCAGTAAAAGGAAATTGTACACCCAGTGGTGCCATTACCCTTTACTAGTTCTGAGTACAAGCCGTCTGGTGTCAGTAAACCAGGAAGAGTCACTCTGGGGTGTAACCTAGGGTTGGGGGAGGAGCTTGTTTAGATTACCATCCTGCAACAGGAGGCCTCACGATGTCTGCATCCATCTTGTTATATGGAGCATCTAAAATGCCCTCATATGAAGACACAAAGTTTATATAAAATTTTTGGAATACTTTAGCAGAAATGTTAAAACCAAGAAAACAGATACACAAATATTTGGTGGTTTGTTGTTGTTCTTCTTCTTACATGAATGCAGTAGTTGTCCATTGCTGCTGTGATAAATGACTACAATACTAATGATTTAGAACAATGCAAGTTCATTAACTCAGAGTTCTGCACACCAGATGTCCATGGGGGCTTGGCTAGATTCTGGGCTGAAATCAAGATGTTGGTCATCAAGTTCTGTTTGGGAAAATCCCACTTTCAGTCTCATTCAGGTTATTGGCCAAATTGAGTGCCATACAGTTGTAGAGTCAGGGCCCCATTTCCTTGGGGGCTGTTGGAGGGAGTTGTTCTAGGTTCCAGAGGCCACCATGTTCCCTGGTCATGACCCCCTTCCTTCATCTGCAAAGTCTGAGTGATGTTCTTCCTTTAATTGCTCCTCCTCCTCAGTCTGAATATTCTGCCTTCCACTTTTTCTTATAAAGGTTGAGTGATTACATTTAGTGGGTTAATCCAAGATTATTTCCCTATCTTAAGATTAATTCCATCTGTAAATCTACTTCCCAGCAGTTCCTAGGTTCATATTTGATTCCACCAGGTGACCAGAATTTTGGAGAGACAGCTTTAGAGTTCTCCCCACCACAATGAAGAACAAAAGTGCAGACAAACCATGTAGGTGTTATAGCAGCCTTGATTTTTAGATGAAGGAACTCTGCGCTGTGGAGTTTCCTTTCCAACATTATTCCTAAGTAGCAACCTGGTCCATGAAGTTGAAAGTCCTTATTAGTGCTCCTCTTTACAGAGGCCAGCTCCAGCTTGCTTTTAATAAGGCTTTCAGAAATTTCTTTCCAAAATTTAAACATGTATCTCAATAACCAAGATTAAATATGTATTCTTCTCCCTTTATGGGTAAAAAAAGACCAAGTAATCTTAGTTTTACTGAGTTTTTTGTGTATTTTTCTCTTGCATAAAGTAGAAATGTAATCTTATCATTTTTCTTACTTTCTTCCATCCCCTACCATCTCCACACTAGATATTTTTTCTTCTCAAAGAGTGGACCACAGATGTTAGCCATGGTTTTTTAACTAAACTAATCTAACTAATCATTTTTTCACTAATCACTAGCCCAAACTTCCATTTGTTTCTAGTGTCATATTCACCTAGCTAGAACTACACCATCATCTCTAGCCAAGCTATTTAAGTCAGCATTTTCTAGCATTCCATGTTCTGTAGATCAAGTAAAAGACCACCAAGTGAGTTTTCAGAACTTCTGAGTTTATGAGGTAGCAAGTCACAGAGATGGGTAATTTTCTTAGCAATTAAGAGAAAACTGGTTTTATTTTAATCACTGTCTCTCAATTTTGACACAGGACTTAAGCTGTTTTGATCCAAGGACTGCTTTTATTAGCATTGTAAGCAGTGTTTCCCCCCTAGGGAATAGATGTAGGAAGATTGACTTAGTCGGGACGAGGGACTTATAAAACACAGGAGTTTGCTTCTCACCACTCTGAGATCAGAGTGGCAGTGTAATTGTGTTCTTATGAGAGTTCTTCACCAGGTTGCAGACAGTTGACTTCCCCTTGGATATCTCTCTCTCTCTCTCTCTCTCTCTCTCTCTCTCTCTCTCTCTCTCTCTCTCTCTCTCTCTTTTTAAATTTTTCTTTTGGTACTGAGGATTGAACCCAGGGACGCTTTGTCACTAAGCTACATCCCAAGCCATTTTTATTTTTCATTTTGAGACAGGGTCTTGCTAAGTTTCTGAGGCTGGTCTCAAAATTGCAGTCCTCCTGCCTCAGCCTCCTGAGTCACTGGAATGATAGGCATGCACCTGAGATTTCTTTCTTAAGGGTACTAACACCGTTCATGAAGGCCTCACTTTTTTCTTAATTGATTTGTTTTTTCCTTTGGTTCTTTCTAGTTATACTTAACAAGAAGATTGATTTTGACATAATTATAAAAGCATGGAATATAGTTTGCTCTAATTCCATCCCCAGTACTTCCACTTTCCCTCCTTCTCTCTTTTCTCCTATTCCCTTCCCTCTACTGACTTTTCTGCTGTTTACTTATAGTTTTCTTTTATTAGTATGAAGGCCCCACTCTTATAACCTAATCAACTCTCAAAGGCTCCTCCTTCTCCTAATACCATCACTTTGAGAGTATTGCAACATGAGAATTTGTTACAGAGGACAGAAACATTCAGTCCATCACAAAGACCATAGCTGCAGAGGGAGATGGACACCCGCAGCCACTGTCCAGGAGCCCCTGAGCAGCTGGGACCTTCTCTTCCCCATTCCCTATCATGTGTAGCTGCTGCCAATTCTTTCACCACACCGGGATGGGCAAGGCACTGAACAGTTTAGGGAGCTGCTGAGGGCAGCAGTTCAACCTTGAATTCCCAGGCTACAGTGATCCTTGGGAGGTTTGGGCATGGAAGAAGAGAAGGAGGCACAGACCACTGGCACATCTTTGCCTCTGAATATACCTTCAGTTCTCTGATGGTGGTTGTTGGTGTTTCATAAGCTATCAGTGAGTAATCAGAGCAATCATAAAAACAAGAAGAGGCCTCGAGGAAAGCTTACCAACTAGATAAGTGAGCTTTAAAAATCACATGTATTCTCAGCTTTAATCAGTCTTTGAAGTTCACATTGTTAAATTTTCCTACAAGTAAATAAATTGAAAGATGACATGATTGCATATGGGGAATTAGGTGAGGAATCAACATGAAAGTTAGGAAGTTTGTTTTAATACTTGCTATTAATAATCCAGAACATAATTCCAAATCTTGAATGTCTTCAAACCCACAATCTGACATTTAAAAGGAAGGTAGCCAATTACCGATAACCCTTGTTAATTGTGTTCTTCCACTTCTTAGAAAATGGAGAAGTGGAAAATGGAAATGGAAAGAATCGGGTCACATTGTTATTGCTCATGATTTGCTGAGGATACAATGCTTGTTTTCCTGGAAACCACCTGCTTGGTGAAGTGAATATTGCATTCTATTTTGCAATATTTCTTAGCATATTAATATATTATGTACCCAGTGAATGAATGAATGAATGAATGAATGAATATATATATGTATGTAGGTGTGTGTGTGTGTGTGTGTGTGTGTGCGTGTGTGTGTGTGTGTAATCTGGATTAGCAGAGAAGAAAGAAAACTTGCTTTATCCATTTTTAAATTTTATTTGCTTCTGGCCCAGGACATTTTCTTTTTGCTATTGTTGCATTTGTGACTGGGCCATGTCAGGTAAAACATTGAGCAACTTGTGGCAGTGGCGGTGGTGAGTGGTCTTGACAGGAAGATGGTATGCTGGATCCAAGGATGAGGGTGAGGGCCTTCCAATGTGAGACAGGATTCTGAGATTCTGAGCCCACCACAAATATGGAAGAGGAGAACTTTGGGGGCATTATTGGAGAACAGGGTAGGTGGGCATTCACCCAGGAGTTGAACTACATGGTACCATTTCCAGCTTTAGAACTGGTCACAAAACTAAACAAAGCCTAATGAGTACAGCTCCCATCCCAAGTGAGGAAACAACAGCGATAGACAGCGCATGCGTGTTTGTGGAGCACAAAGGACCACATGCACAATTAGGTTTGCAGCTAATGGTTTTAGCCACAGAGCATTTGCTCTTTTATCCCCCCTCTGATTTTCTTGTAATTTAGCCCAATGGGAAACTTCTAGCAGATGTTTCATAGAGCAGTTCACTCTGTGGTGACCATCAATTTTAATTGGAATCATTAGCTAAACCCTAGGTAGCACTTGACAGGGAGAGGGTGTCTTGTAAGTCAGGTATCTCTGGTTCTGCTCTGGGCTTCTGTGGAACAATGTTACCTCATGCATGGCTGACTCCAGAAGGCATGGACCCAGGCAGTTTTTAAGAGGGCAGTGTTTAATAGTCAATGAAGGAGGAGCTCACCTGTCTCTTTCTGATGGTTTACATTTATGAGGGGACTTGGGGAGTGTGGTACAAATACAGCAACTACCGCTCTGAGTGCAGAATGGCAGTGGGGTTCACCACCAGCCCCAGTTGGTAGCTGGGCTTTGGACACTGAAGCATTCTGTCCCTGAAGCTCAACCGAGACATCATAATTCTTATTTATAAAGAAATTGCCTTCCTTGGGAAAAGACAGTAAGGTGCATTGTAATCCAAACAGCAAGACTGTGTTAATCTTTTTTTAAAAAAAAATTAGGGAACTTTTTTCCCTGGAAATTGTTCTGATTTGACTGTGATGAGGTGCCAGCTCTGTACCCAAATGTGGAGAGAGAGGTCAAGAGCTGCTCAGGGACGTTCAGCTTCCCAGTGAAAGTCTGCAGAGGTGCACCTGATCCTAAAATGGTTAATAGCACCTGGCACTTGTGGTGGGCATTCCACAGTGTTCTGGTCATTCGCTGAAAATAATGAGGCCACTCTGCTGACGCCACTGGAGCAGGGCTAGTGCTCTGCCATTTCTCTTCCCCGGCATGGCATACTCATTTCTATGCAGACACAGTTGCAGGCTGCACTTCCTGTTCATAGAAGTTGTGGACTCAGGTTTTCAGGGGCCTCTTCTGGCAGAAGTAAAAGATATCAAGCAAACAGAAGGACATTCTGGGACATGCTGATGCCCACAAATTTGGTGGCATTCTTTGGGGTAATGAGATGAACGATAGGGCAAAAAATAAAGTGGTCTACTTTGGCCTCAAGATGAACATTTCCACATCATATCAGTGTGTCTTATGCAGAGAGCCTCCTTCACATGATCTGGAATACATCCAGGTGTAGCCTGGCACCATTGAAGGCTGATGACTTATGCCACTACCTACCCCCTCACACATATGCCACTAGGAAGAATTTTGATTCTTACCTGGTGGCATTTGGGTACAACTCTTTGACCATCTAGAAGTACCTTCTTAACTTGCACTCATCTCGTAGTGCCTGTGGGTCAGGAGTCCAGACACTAATCTGCTTCCCCAGTTGATATCAAGGTGTTGATAAGGATGAGTTCCCTGCCAAAGGTTCCAGAGAAGAATCTTCTTCTGATGGCTGGTTACTTCTAGTGTTGGCATAATCCAATTCCTTGTAGCCACAGGATCGAGGTCTCTGTTTCCTTGCTGCCCACTCCACTGGCCTTACCTCCAACCTGCTTCTCTCCCTTCCTTGCATGAAGCCTTCTCTATTTCAGAACCAGAATATAGAATTGAATTCTTATACTTGGGGTCCCTGTGACTCCAGCCAAAAAAGCAGAGAATGCTTTCTGCCTTTAAGGTTCATGTGATTAGAGCGCAAGGACACAACCTAGGACAATCTCCCTGTTTAAGGTCCAAAATCTTAATTCCATCTGTGGAGTCCCTTTTTCCATGTAAAGCCATCTAGTCACAGATTCCATAGATTAAGGCATAGACATCTTTGAGAGGCCAGTATTTGACCACCTCTCTGGCCCTCAAAGATGCATTCATTCCCACATACTTTTATCTCATCCCAAGCTCTCTAAAAATTTATCCCATTACAGAATTTGATTCACAGTCCTAAATCTCTTCACCTCCAAACTCCAAATCTGATTCATCTAAATCAGGTGTGGATGAGCAATCCACTAAGCAAAGCTCCCAGGAAACTGTCCCCATCTATGTGAGACCTGTAAAAATGAAGGAACAGGTTATCTATTTCCAACACAGGGTGGATGGGACAACAGTTAGAGACATTTGAGGTCAAAAAGGGAGGAAGTAGAAAGAAAAGTGGAGTCATGCCCCAAAGCAGCCTGGAAATCCAGCCCAGCAAACTCTACTAGGCATCAAGGTCAAGGACTTACCTTTTGTCATTCTCAGCTCTGCCCTCTGCATAAGATGTCAGAGAAAGGTGGCCTTGGAAATGCCATTTGAATGACTTGGATTCACCAAGCTGGTCAGGGATACTTGCTTCTGCCTGCCTTTGCGTATTGTTATAGCATCATAAACCTTCACTTGCCTATTGCTGTGGAGCCCTGTGGGGCAGCAGAGCCTCTGATGATCCTTTACCAGCACTCACAGCTGCCTACCTATGCCATCTAGTACCTAGAGATGTTAGGATGGACCCAGCACAGGTAACGGGCCTTGGTGAAGGGCACTGACAAGATTACTCCAGTGAACCAGGAGCTAGCCATGATGTTATGACACAGTGACTGGCTCAGGATACCAATAAAATGGAGGTGGTAAAAATGGCCTGGTAAAAATGGAGAGGTCTTGTACCAGAAATGGCATTAGATGCAAAATTCTACCTCTTCTTGCCAGGTCCTCTCCTCTGTCAAAGGCTTTAGTGGTCTGCTGACCCCACCTCTGAGCAGATGTGCTAATTGGTGTGCACACACCATTTAGCTGGACTGCTCCTGAGCCCATCTCTGTGATTTTATCCCACTTTTCCCATCTACCTTTAAAAATAATTTGCACTGATTTCACATGAGATATGCTTCCTTGCTGGAAACACATTCAATGCCTTCTGTGTCTTTATTTCTTAATCACAACTCACAATTTTCTGCTATAAATATTAAGGAAAATTACCAATGTCCAATTTTATAGAATTACAATTTAAGGAAAAATTCTATTGGATGAGGTGAATGATAACCCTTCCATCCATTTCAGCCTGTGTTCATTTTCTATTGTACATTGAAGAGTCAAGTTCAAAGGTGATTGGTTCCCAAATCCTTCATATTGCTGGTTGCTGCTTGCAAAATATTTAGTCACATTACACACACACACACACACACACACACATCTGTTTACCTGGTTTTATCACAAGATAGCATTGAGTATAGAAAAAAGCATGTATCTACTTTTTTTTTAACTTGAATAGATTTATTTCTGTAAATTCTTTCTTCCTAGAATAGGTCCACAGCATCCATCTGACAAAATCTGTAACTATGAACTTTAGCTCAATATTGTTAAGTATAGGAAAAAAGTTAGACATATCCTGAGTGTCCATTTAGGTGCAAAAAGTCTAAAAAATGTGAATCATGATCTGTTTATAAATGGGACACCAGAAGTCGTTTGATGACTAAGTGAGATCTGTAGGTACCATCATAAAAAGAGGCAATGATACATTTTCTAAGGATAAATGCAAGTTTCCTGAGGAAACAGGATGGTTAAAAAACAAAATCATACCTGCCCAGGACATTTATTAGGAGTAGAAAATAATCTTGGATGATAAACACCAGTGGTCACAGTGATTTCCTTGGGGAGCTCAAGGACTGTGCTCTCATAGCTTTGCAAGAGAGCTCACAGCATACATTCAATTGAGTGGCCAGACCAGGGAAGGTGCACCTGCTGCAAGTGGCACAGGTGTCCATTGCTGCTGGACGCCTTGTGCCTCTGAGCCACCATCATTCTTTGTACTATTTAAATCAGATGGAATACACAGTACTCTCACAGACTATGCTGTGGAGCTTACACCACACATTCAACTGAATGGGCCTCCCATTTTCCATAAAAAGTGCTTCTGGTGCAGATGGCCAGAATGTGGGAGATCAAGCCAGAGAGAAAACCAAAAGATGGGATTTGAGGGATCAAATGTATCTGGTTCCCTTCCTACTTCCTTATCGTTTTAAACCTCCATCATGGATTTTGTATTGGAATTACTGAGGCTGTGACCTTTTTTCTGCACTGGTTCCTTACTGTGGGTGGAAAGTACATCATTCTTCTTCAGGTACCTGGTAATGTACAGCAAAAAGCTGAGTGCCATAGTTGAAAAAGTGGTAGATCTTGTGTTTAGGAGGAAAAGGTGAAAAAAGGAAAACCTCATTGCCTGCAAAGAAAAGCCCAAAGTTTCATTTAATGTGATTTTTACCAATTCTGTAATAGTTGAATAAAAGTAGAAACTTAGGTCCAAAGGCTTGTATGAAACCATTACCCATAAAAGAGACAAGCACAAACTTGTGTCCATTTGATAATATATGTTGTCTCCTGTCACTTGCAGACAATAGGCATATGGGTGGGTGGGTGGGTGTGTCTTGGTCCTTTTACCTTGTCTAGTGACACTATATTAATCTTTCTTGTGTCTCAACATCATGTACATTTTAATTAAAAATGTTTTAAATTTGGGAGCACACTGGACTAGAATCAAATAGAAACTAGAATATGCTGGAATTAATGTTGACAGCATCTAATGTTGATGAACTGTTCATTCCTGTTATTTTCTGCACATTTTTGATTACCAGTGAAATTAGTGCTAATCATGATTAAGTGTATTTGTGGTTCAGGAGGCTGCCACCCCATCATGACGATATTCAAAAGAAAGACATCTCATCCCTCCAGGAGGTGTATTCAGGGTACTTCAGACTGGGGTATACATGAGCTGAGGTGCTTTCAGGTCTGAATTCCTCAGTTTCTTCATTTGGAAAAACCACCCTCCCAAACCCAAGGTCACTCATTGCCATGGAGGTCTGATAGGGAATTTTGACAAACTTATTCTAATATCTTCAAAGCTCAATCTGGAGAAAATCATTTCAAGGTCTAAACTTGACTTTTATAAGGGCCATCCTTCTAGTTTAAAATAATACTATTGTGCCTCCTGCCACATTTCCCATAGCAGAAAGTGAGTTCTTCCTCCCTCCTGCCCCCACTAGGGACATTGCCAGAAACATGTTGATCAACACAAGGTGCAATTTATAAAATTTTGCATTAAAACGCTGTCAATATTTGATTAGTTGTATTACCTAAGAAACTGAAAATTTTGTTCATATTGTAAGATCAGCAAATGCCAAAAATCCTAATTTAAATTAAATAACATTTTCTAGGGATACATTAAAATGCTGATAAATCCTTTTTAATGTCTCTTTTGAAACTTTGTAGATATCAAAGAAAGCATTATATTCACTAGCATTTTAGCATTAGGCATATTTCATTTTCTTTTTATCCTAAAAAAAAAAAAAAAAAAAAAAAACAAAAAACCACGAACAAACAAAATCTAGTCCGTCCATATTCTCCATTAAGGCTGAAGCTGTTGGCTTCTCCTTTCCTCATATTTCATTTCAGTGTCTCCATAAGTAGCTGCGGGACCTTGGACAAACTCTTTAAGTCTCAGCTTCCTCACCTGCCAAGTAGAATAGGTGCAACTGCAAAAGATATTTTGAAAACAAAATGAGGAAGTGCCTGTGTTGATGACCATGCTGGTGTGGAGAGTCCTACTATTTCCACTCTTCCAGACTGTCCAAGTTCAGAGGTTTTGGGAATCCTCCCCATGGCCTCATAGCAGGCAGAAAACAGGACCACCTTCCTCTGGCCAAACTCGCCCCACAGGTCTAGGGCCTCGCTCTCATCTTCTGAATCACCAAAGAGATGCACCTTAACTGACTCCAACCCAGGCTTTCTGAGCCAGACACAGGTGGAATCCAGCACCCTATATTTTATCTGCCCTCCAGGTTGTTCTGAGGTTCCCAAAGTTTGAGAACCATTGTCCTACCTAGTTAGTTCTCTGTCCTTCTCTCTAAATTCTTCTAATCCCTTTGTGGCCTCCATTAGCTCATCTCCCCCAGCATCCCCTCTCTGTGGTCCAGAGTCCCTGCAGAAATTTTCCCCTGGACCCGAATCTTAACCATGGTCTGTGTGCTTCCTAGCTGGGTTCTGGCCCAAGAGGCCCCTTCTCTGGACTTTAGCTCAGGCCCTGAAGGACAGGAAAGCATTTGGATTGACTTCTTCCCCTAAGAACTGTCATGGATATCCAAAAGACTAAATTGTCCAGAAACTCTGTGTCCTTAGAGTAAATTCCTAGAAGTCTACTTCTGGCTGGGCCAAGGTAGGTATATTTTTGAGGCAGGCCAATTTATATCTCTAAGATATTTCAATGAATCAGAAGCTCTGTCTTTTAAATTGCTTCAGACTTCTCAAAGAAGAAGAATCCTTTGAATCAAAAGACTTCTGATTCCCTTGTTGATTATAAATGACATGAACCCTGAGACTTTCTGAAAGTCCCCCATTCTCAGCAGTCACAAGGCTGGAAGATCAATCATGCTAGGAAGTCCACATGCTCTGTTTTCCAAGTTGCAGTAAGGGATCTTTGTTTTACTCAATTCCAGGAACTTTTGTTGAAGCCAATCCTACTCATTAAAGCTATATTCTTTTTTGAAAATAAACTTATTTTATTTGTTTATATTTTCATGCAGTGCTGAAACACGGCTAGGCAAGAGCTCTACCATGAGCCACAACCCCAGCCTTAAAACTATATTCTTGATTAACATTCTACCAAGAAAAAAAAAGTTTTCTTTAAAACTGGGGGTGGTGGCCTGGAAGTATGCACTCTCAGTGACTGCAGTGAAAGTCACTGATGACTGACACTTCCCTCTGCTTTGCAGGAATGTAAGTTCAGCCAGAGAGGAGGCCCACTGGAGGATGTGGGCGTGTGATGTGCTCACAGATGCCTTACTTTATGTGGTCCAGTCTGCACTTGGGAGCAGCGAGATCGACAGCCAGGTTTGTAGTGTCTGCACAGACTGAGCATCTCAGAGCATACAGATGCCATGGGGCCTCGTGATGGAGGACAACATGGAGAGCTGTGGTGGCACTTCACACATGCATCCTGAGCTCTCTCAGCTTCTCTGTGTGACTCCAACTCTGTCCAGGCAGGCAGGCCTCTCCTCGTGGCCTTAGAACTAGCATTCCAACCTTAGATCAGCAATGTGTGACAATCCAGGTTAACATTAAAACTCCTCAAGATTGGAATATGTATTCTCATATTGTCTTTTTAATAACTGCTAATTGTACTAAATGCCATTTTAAAATGCCTTCAAAATCTGAGAGAATGTTAAAAAGCTAAATGAAGCTGCCAGTGCCTTAAGTTATTAATATGTACTCACTGCTGTAGTTCACAAGCCAAGATGGAAATGGGTGAACCTTTCCAGTGTTTGAGTTATTTTTGTTTTCTCTTAACTAGATGAGTTTCAATTCACACTAATATAAATTTGCAAAGTAATTTCATAGTATCTTCATATAAACACAGCTTCTACCTATACTTCAAATTAGTGCATGGATAAGTGTGATACCTTAATGCGGGCTCTGAGGAGTTGTTCCTATTAACAGTTGGGGCCTTCTGTCTCCTCATTGTAAGGGGCTGTAACCAGGATCAGGCAGCATTCCTGCCTTCACCCACTGGATGCCAGTAGCATCTCCCAACCCACCCACCTCAGTACTAACAAACCAACGGGTCCCTGCACGTGGCCATGCCTTCTATGCAGAGCCAAATCCACTCTCGTTGCAAACCCCTATATGATCCCATGGTCCCCAACCCAGACTCTTCATCAGAGTTGCCTTTGGGGCACTAATGAATATGTCTCCCAGACCCCTTTGTTGTCCCTAATCTGACTGCCTAGCTCTGGTTGCAAGTGCTGATACCTTTAAAAATGAATCTGATGTGCATCTTGGATGAAGGGCCTGCCTTAGTAGGTGGAGCTCTGAATGGGACAATTGCAATCTGCTTTGATAATATAATTGTAAAAATCAAACAAAAAATAAATAGGAGTGATTCTATTCCCTTAGTTGTTTTCATCTTTGAGAGTAAGTTCACATTAAAATTCTCAGGCTTGGCCACTCATTACAAAAACCAAGAAATTTAGAGAATTACCGGTGGCTCAGCCTTGCTCCTCAAAGATTGGGGCCCTGGGTGTCTCCTGGGACTCCAGCTCTTTGAGTCACAAGTGCTGCTTGTCATCTCATCCTTGCCACCCCCAGGCCTACATCCACTCATTGGCCATGAGCTATTAATTTCTAGGACAGAACATAATGTAACAAAGGCTTAAGTGTTCCTCTTTTGTAAACACTCTAATGACCATTTTAGATCTTTTAGCATCATTGACAGGAAAATTAAATCCCTGGAAAAGTGACAAGTTGAGATTCCCTGAGAAATTACAGAGGCCTGTTAGCATAATAGACTCCTGATTTTTAAAAGAGCTACTGAAGGTGATTTCCTGAAGCAGCAATGCTAAGCATCTTGATGTTTGCCATTGTGAAAGACTGAGGTGAGGGGAGATGAAGCCTCTTACCATTATGCATACGAAGGAACTTAAATGACGTCTGGACTGCAGGTGAAGCTAAAGTGAAAGTCAGTGGCCTTGTGCCTCAGCCACGTTCCCCTGCACCATTTCTGAGCTCAGGCAGTCTCAGCAGTGTGGCTTGAGAGCCAGTGTGCTCAAAGGCACAACTATCTCTCATCTGATGCCTCAGATGTCAAACTTCTAATACTCCTGTGAGACCTTGGAAGTCATCTATTGGATATCCACATTTCCCCAAAAAGGAAAGTTGAAATAATCTGGAGTCTTCCAATCTGGAGTCAGAAGACCCTGAAATCCCTGATGTGTAGGAAGAGCAGAGGGCCATCCAGGCAGCACCAGTGGACAGTACCATCTCCAGCTCCAGCCAGCTGGAGGACCATGCCCAAGTTACCTCAGCTTTGTGACAGGAAGGATAATCATAGCTGCATGCCAAGGTTGTTGCAAATGTGATAAATCACTCAGCAATGCTTTGCAGGCTGCATGCTAAGATGGAGTTTTAACATGTTATTATTGTACCACAATTTTCCACTCAGTGCTCTGCTTGGACACTCTGAGTTTTCACAATGACAAGTTCAAGGGGGTAAAAATGAGCACATGTTCCCTTTAAGGCCAGAGAAGATAATGAATACAGAGCCTGGATTCTATAAAAGCTCTCAGCTCTGTTATAATGGGGACAGTTTGTTGAATGGGTAGTATATGGTAGAGCACTCTACAGACGACTTCCATATTAGCCCATTCTAATAAAAAATAAGGAATAAAGATGACCCTGGTGGCCAAAAGAAACTTCTAAAAGTGCTGTGGACAGCAATGCATGTCACAAGCAAAGCCACCAGCTGCCACATGACTTCTGCTGGTAGTTGGGGCCTTTTTCTTTTCTTCCTCCACCCCTCCCCCATCTTTTCAGAGAAAAGCTCTTGAATTGGTAACCTGCCTAAACCACACCAGACTGCCACACTCCAGGGATCTTAATGAGAGCCATGAGTTCAATTCCTGGCCCCTCTCCCCTCCCACCCCCACCTCTTTCCCTCTGTCCCTCCAGCATCTCCCTGAATCATCTCCCCACAGCAGGTAGATTATAAAACACTTCTCAAGACAGCAGATTTTGTCCCCAGTAGTCTTCTGTTAAACAGAGGAATGGCACAGCCCCTGGGGAAGAACAGCAGCAGGAGAGAGAAGTTTATTCTCCCCAGTCTTTGATGTAAGAAAAATCAGTTTGAGCTGATTTGAAAATCATTCTGACTTATGCCATAACATTTTCCTTTCAATGAGAGACTTTTCTGTCTTTCATGCATCATCCTGTGCTTACCTGCTTTCATGCCCTGTTCCTTTTTTGATGCTGAGAGGAGATTTGAAATAGAAAATCAAGTTGACTCAAAGCCTGTGGGATTAGCTGCCGTGAAACCTTGAAAATTTGACAAGAAAGGTCTAGAATGGCAAAGGCCACAGATACATGTCCTGAGAGCTGGTTTTCCTTGTTGACTTTCACATGCCCATGAACCAGCAAAGGGCACAGATGTATCTCACCAGATTTCAGCCTATAGAGGAAATCAGGCAGGACTGGGATCCCAGTTCCAGCCCTGAGCCTGGACTGCAGATCAGAGGCAGCATCTGCCCTGGTCACCCACAGCCTTGCTTGTGCTTTCCAGCCTCCATACAATGGAATCATGGTACCTATGTTCAGTGGTGACAGACACATAATAGATATGTGGGAAATTGAAGCCAAGGTGTTGTGATTTTTTTCAAGCAAAACTTAGCTCAGATTAATTGCCTCCTGATGTTATACCCTTTTAAAAATTGAAGTATTTTTTCCTCTCCTCTAGTTCCTCAAGTCCAGGACAAAGGTCAAAATGGTCAGCTCTGTCTCAACCAGCAAAATTTCTGCAAAGAGTTAGAGCATAAACGTGTTTGGCTCTGTGAGCCCCCTGGTCTCTGTCCCAACTATTCTGTCCTGCCATTGGAACATGACAGCAACCATACATCATAAAAAACCAGGGCATGTTGAATTCCCCTGATTGGTTATGTACAAGCTCTGTTGGCTTGGCCTATAAGCTCTGGTTTACCAGCCAACCACTCCTATCATCGATTGGAGGTTATTAGAACTATATTTCTTCAATCCCACATTTTGCCTCTGATGATAACAGTGAATGCATCATCATCAGTCACTCTTCTGTGACCTGTGTCTGTGACCTCATTTAACCCTTACCTTTAGCCCTGTGATGCACAGAGAGTTTAAGAATCTTGCCTAAGGTATACAGCTCATTAAATGGCAGAGCCCACACAAAAATCCAAGCCATGCTGACTCCTTCTGGGTCCCATGCCTCAGGCTTTTGAAGCCAGGCCTTCTCCCAGCATCACTAGAATGATTCCTGGTGTCCCCAGCATTCTTGGTGCTTCCCCGCTGCATCAATTTCCTATTGTTCTGTTCTGTAACAAATGGCCACAAACTTGGTGGCTGGGTAAAACCCCACATATTTATTATCTTCCAGTTCTAGAGTATATGAGTCCAAAATGGGTCTCACTGGGCTAAATGGAAAGTGCCATTAGGATTGGCTTCTCCTGGGGTCTCCAGGGGAGAATCTGCTTCCTTCTACACCCCAGCTCAGAAGCTGCCCACATCCCTTGGCTTGTGGCCCCTTCCTCCATACTCAAAGCCATTGATGGCCTTTCCTACCTCCCAGCATCACAACCCTCTTGCCCTGACTCTTCTGCCTCCCTCTTACAGGACCTCGTGATAAATGGGCCACCTAGAAAATCCAGATAAACTGCCCATCTGTCAGCAACCTTAATTCCACCTATAGCCTTAATCACCCTCCATAGAACCTAACACATTCACAGGTCCAGCAGTTAGGATGTGGACACTTGGGAGCGTTATTCTGACCATTGCACACACATGCATTAGCTCCCCTGACCCACACAACAATCTACTGATGAGGTCCTATTGTGGTCATTGTACGGAGGGGGACAATGAGTCCAGGATACCATGATTATATCACCCAAAATCAAATAGCTAATAGTGGAGATCCAGAGCTCTACAGGTGTCCAGCTCCACATGTGCCCTTAACTGCTGTTGAACCCCTTTGCTAGGAAATAGGAATGTTGGTCCTCTTGAAAGAATCAGTTGAATGAGAACAGATATGCCTCCCAGTGGCCATAGCCCCTGATGTGCATGGGACAGCCCTGGTTTGTGTATGTTGCTCCTCTTACACCCAGAAGTGTAGATGGTGCAGGTTAGGGTCACCCACCAGGGCTGACCACAGGCCAGGGCCTGTGCTCTTCATGACTGGGATTCTGAGTCCCAGGCAGGACTAGTCTGGGGACAGCTGGTGGTTATAAATTCCTCCTCTCTCTCCAGTGAACTGTCAATCAACAGTAACAGGTGCTTAGAAGTGACTGTTGTTGATGCATAGCTTCTGTGTGGGGAGAGAGGGTATCATGATCTTTCTAGGCTTCTCTGAATTCTTTCCACTGGGGTCAGGGGAGCCCTGGGAGTAGGAGAGAAGTGTGTGCCTGGGACTCGTTGCCTGTCCAGGGTGGAGGGCAGAGTGCTGGTTAGTTCTTATTCATTCCTCTTCTGTTTTCCCTTCTCTCTTTCTTTCTTATCTGTTTTCCCAGACTATTCAAAACTGTGTGTGCATCTTAAGGAACCTCTCGTACAGGCTGGCAGCAGAAACGTCTCAGGGACAGCACATGGGCATGGATGAGCTGGACACGCTGCTCTGTGGCGAGGCCATCATCAAGGATGCGGAGAGCTCTGGGTGCTGGGGCAAGATAAAGAAGAAAAAGAAATCCCAGGACCAGGTGATGCTGGACACTCACAGCTGCATGCACTCATTCCCTCCCTTCTTGCAACGTGAATTTCCTTTCTGTATGTCCAGATACCCGGTTTGCATTTCCACTGTGTGGTAAAATCAGTGAAGCGCCTGCACAGTTTTCCTGTGGGAATTTCACAGCTGAAACGGTGAAAGTTAAATAACTACCCCCATGTCTTGCAGCTGAGCCAAGATGGGAAATTTCAAAATAAGAAAAAAAGCCAAGCAAGGTGTGACAGCTCCTAGAGTGGAGGTGGACCCTGGGGCTGAGCCTACTATGTGTTAATTCCCACATGCACTGAGGTCCTTGTGGGGCCAGGCTGGCTGCCATGTGGGTGGCAGAGATGCCTGGAATAGACGTGCTGTATGAAGGGAAGCACAAAATCCAATGAGTGCTTTATTGCATGTTTGGAGAAGGTTTGGTTTTGCATCTTGAATTTGCTAGTGTGAGTCAGAATTCGCAGCCCATCCACAGAATGGCATCAGAAGTTTGGCTGTAGGGACTATTCAAAGCCCTTTGTGGCTGGAGAGGGAGACCTCTTCAAACAAAATGCTTTTCCCTTGTGCAACTGTAAGTGGGTCCCCTACAGTCAAGTAAAGGCCAGTAGGCAGCTACCCCTCCTCATTCCAGGGTATCGTAACAGCCTCCACCACATCCCCAGGGCCCCTGGGAGATGAAGCCCTTACCCCAAGCTGCCCTCACCCCAGGAAAGGGAGTAGTGGGAAGGAACTGTTCATTCTGCTGCTGGCCAAAACCCTGCCACTGAGGATTTCCCTATTTCTCCCCACACTGGGGTCTCACATCCATGTCCTTCCCTGGATGCTGAGGTCACAGTCCAGATTGCCCTGGACACTGTGGTCATATATCCAGCTTCTGAGGGTTATACTAACTTGGAACCTGACTGGCCTGGGAAATAGGTTGGAATGCACAACACCCTCCATTGACAGTCTTTGAATTCAAGATAAATATGCAAATGCATTTGTCAAGATCACAGTGCAGAATTTCTAAACTATTTGAGAAATAATTTTGCCTCCAGTAAAGGTAAGGCTAAAGAAGATATTTTGAGTAAGAATCAATGAGAATGCATTCTTAAGTCTAATTCCTGAATTCTACTTGAATACATCAGGGTTAGCATTTGTTCTAGGTTCCAGTTCTCTAGTGGTTTACAGCTCTGTGACCACTCCTGGATTTATGCATTCATCTTACACATGCCTGTACTTTGGGAGATCCATGCTCACACTCTCTTTGACAGCACCAGTTCATTAGCCCACTGTGAACTAAGCCCAGCCCCACTTTTTCCCCTTTCCTGAGTCAAGCTGTATCTTTGATCCTCTCCCTGAAAGGAAGGAATCTGTGGGTAAGGATTGAGCCCTGATTCTTAATATCTTCAACCTCTCTCCGGGGGTGGAGGGGCCCCTGGCAAGTGTTTACCAAACCCTCCCAATGAGAGCACCTGGCTAGGTGCTGCCTTGCCCTTGAGTTTTGCACCTATATAGACAGATAGATAGATGGAGGAAAGACAGGAGAGACCTGCCCTACCCTGACATTGCACAGATCACTGTTACTGGTACCCAGGTGCCCTGCAAGATTCACAGTAATACCCGAGATGCCAGGGAAGCAGGAATTTAGTCATCAGGACCCTTTGTGCATGATCCTTGGGCATTTTGTTAATACAGAAAAATGAGGTGTGGTGACATAATTAAGGGAATTTAGTAGGAGCTCCCTGTTCCTATGAGAGAAGTGTCTTATCACTGAACTCATTCCACAATTTTGCATATACTACTACTAATAAAAATAATAACTTTTATGTATTTTACTGTTTGCACATTCTCTGGAAACTGCACAGCCCCTTCTCACCTGTACCCAGGGGGTTTCTCTCCTGCCACCTTGACAGCTCTGCAGGGGAGAGCAGGTTGGGGATAGTAGACTGTGCTGTGGCAGCTTGTCACTGGACAGCATGACCTTTCTCTCTGCCAGCAAGTTTCTCTGTATGCTGCAATGCTGAAGAGCTATAAAGAATTCCACTGCCGGGCATACCATGATGTTGTGAGCCAGTCCCTCTTTTTAGAAAATGAAGTTGCTTCTAATTTTTCACTAGTGTAAACTGTAATAAACACCCATGTAGTTAAACCTCACCTACCTCCTTAATTGTGTCTTAAAGATACATCTTCAAAATGAAATATCTAGACCAAATGAATGTTTAAAGGCTTTTGATACATGAACAGAAATTTATCTATCATGTTGCCAATGACAATTTAGGTATGTGGAGTTGATTTCCTTATTATCACTTCATGGATCTGCCTGTCATGACACTGTTGAAACTCTCAGCTTTTCATTTCCTAGCATCACAAGTTGTTTTTCTTCTCTCCAGCGGTTTTCCTTTTCTTATTATTAACCATGATTTTTCTTTTGTGTTCAATACCATTTCCTCTCCAGCCATCTGCTTCTTTCAGCTGCCACACACTCCTCTTGGCTGTTTCCAGGCTAGTCTTGCTCTGTGAAAACCCCACCATATGCCAGGAGCTTGTTGATTCAAAACATGGAATATCATGTCTTAGAAGCAGTGAACCACTTGCTCCTGCAAAGATCAGCTGCACGTTTTGATGCAGAAACTCTCCTGTATCTATGAATGAGATTTTTCTTCTGCCTTTTCCTCACCTCCAAAAGCATCTGAAAGTGTTGCTTATTTATTTTCTGTGAATTTCCAGACTGAAAGCTCTGTTTCAGCTGTCTCATCAAGTTGTCTTAATTACATTTTGCCACTCAGCACTCCATGCCACCAATACTCTGTCTTGGACCACTGCACCAGAGTCCCTCAGCTTTGCTGCTAGAGACATTTGCAGCTGAGTGATTCTCTACTATGGGTTTTTGCTATGCATTGTGAGGTGTTTATCAGCATCCCTGGGTCCTACCAGATGGCGTTAGCACCACCAACCCCAACCCTGCCCCTGTTATGATAACCAGATATCTCTGCAGAGATTACCAGCTATACTTTGAGAGGGAACATTGCCTTGGTTGTTAAGTCCAGTCCAGGGTACTAGACTGGTGTGTGTGTGTGTGTGTGTGTGTGTGTTTTAGAGATTTCCAAAATGTGAATGAATACTTTTGAAGTGTCATTCCAATGTGTAGTCAGTTGACATCTTAATCTTATGGCCTCACAAACCAAGATTTTCTTGTCATATGTAGATTTTTCTTATTTTAAATCAGATTGCAGCTATAACATCTAGCACAGCTTCTTTTGCAATTGACACCTATCTACCTTCACCTTCTTCCTTCCATATTTTGAACACACTACCACCACCACATCTCTAAAAAACAGAATTCAGTGCCTATTTTTTTATTTTGGAAACCAAAGGGTTTTTTTATTTTTTATTTTGCAATTAGTACTTTGATATACTTTTTGAAGAACATGGTTCTTAACTTTGATATACATTGGAGTCCCATCTCCAGGGACAACAAGATACACTAGCTCTTATCTTAAGGCCTACTCAGGAATTCAAAAATATCTCAGTTGATAACTACTGATTTAGAGTCTGTAAAACCCATTGTAAAAACAGCCTGCTCATTTTCTGAAAAATTGTCTTCTTCCAATTTTGAATTTTTTTTTAATGGTGAAAGCTTAAAACATGTATTTTTCTCTGAGACATTTCATTTCTTTGGTCAGTAAAAAGATAAAAAAATTTTCCCCAGGAATATTCTGATCCAAATTTCCTCCTTATCTTACTGCATGTAATGAATAATTAATTCTAATTGAGTAGCCAATTTCAGCCAGCATTACCACTATTGGTATTAATACCTACAGTTAGAACAAAGTTTAAATTGTTGTGTATATATAATAGGAATTTCAAGACAACTACTCCCTTGTTTTAGTATAAGCTTTTACAACACACCCTTGGATGAAGATATCACAAGCCTCTTCAGTTTAAGGAGGATTCTAACTTTATATTTCCACTTAATGAAGCCCTTATGTTGAAAGACCAATTTAATTAAGAGTACAGGCTTAATGAGCCCATCGAAAACATTAAATGTGAGTGGCCACCAACGGCAACCTCAGTCTGGGAAGGCTGTGGGGAATGCTTCAGCACCCCCCCCCCCCCGTGGGTGAAGATATGAGGCGTCCAAGTTGCTCTCCAGCCCAGGAGTCATACAGGTGACCAGCATGGTTAGCTTTCTGGGCTAGTGCCTTCCCCTCAGCTCCAGTCTTAGCTCATTTCTGCAAACAGAACCCTCATTTTTCACTCCACACCCGGATATTCCTCCTCACACTTTGTTTCATGGCTTCTTTGAGTGTCTCTGCTTAAATGTGGTTGAGTATGGAAAGAATGCCCTTCATGTCCCAGTGAATGAGCAAAGGAGAAGAAAATAGCTGGGCCATGTCACAGGCGTGTAATCCCAGCAGCTCAGGAGGCTGAGGTGGAAGGATGAGGGGTTCAATGACAGCCTCAGCCATTTAGCAAGGCCCTATCTCCAAATAAAACCTAAAATGGGCTGGAGATATGTCAGTGGTTAAGATGTGTCAGTGGAAAGGAAGGAAGGAGGGAGGGATAGAGGGAGGGAGGGAGGGAGAAAGGAAAGATTATATGCATATTGATACTTCGAGATACAACCCTGCCTCCAGCCATTCACCTAAAGTGCTGTGGTATTAGCATTACATTTCCATGAGCTACTTTCCATGAATTAAATCTTCCTATCACTTCTGAAAAACAGTTGTCCCCAACATCTACAGGGAATTGGTTCTAGGACCTCTCTGCTCAAAAACCAAAACCCATGGATGCTCAAGTCCTTTGTATAAAGCAGCATAGTATGCTCATATAACCCATGCACATCCTCTTCTACACTTCAGACCCTCTTTAGATTACTTCTAATGCCTAATATGCTATGTAAATAGTTGTTTTACTCTATTGCTTTGCAAGTAATGACAAGAAAAAGAAATCCTTGCATATTCAATACAGATGCAATTTTTAAAGACATTTTTAAAATTAGTTACTGAATTCATAGATTTGGAACCTGAAAATATGGCCGACTATTCTCCTCCTCCTCCCCCTCCTCCCCATCTTCTCCCTCCTCTTCTCCTCCTGTTCCTCCTCCTCCCCCCTCCCCCTCTCCCTCTCTCCTTTTTGCTTCTACCTTGTGCCTTATGCCTGGATGAGTTTGAACTGTGCTCTTGGTTTATGGAGGCAAGGCAGTATGTGTTTTGAGTTGCTTTTGAGTCTTTAAGACAGGATGTTTTAGAAGCATTTCCATCTAGTATCTAGTTCCCTTCCCATCCCCTAACACAGGTGTGGCATGCAGATACCTCTGGGCTTTGGTGAAGAGGCTGCCTCAGATTTAATACAGGAGAGAAGATAATTGGTGTCCTTGAAGGTCAAATCTTTGGCCTTGCTTTTTTCTACTGAACTAAGAAATAACAAATGATGAGGAGACCCAAGAAGTTATCCCACTGTGCAGTGAGCCTGATATTACCCATCATTATGTGTCACCTTCTGTGACAGCTCAATTACCCCCCAAAAATAATGCTGAAATCAGGTTCCTTCCTATTGATTCCTGCTATTGGCCTAGGCTAGAGGAGAAGAAGTAGAAGATGAAAGAGAAATTTGCTGATGGGGATTGGCAAGGATGTTTGTGGAATGAAGAAGTATCATTTCTAAGACTCTTCAGAGGGGAAATTGAGAAGTTACTCAGCTACTTTACATTAGGTAAGGGACTAGAATTAGTTAAAAACATTGGAATCACAGATTAAAGGAGCTCCTCTGGGATCCACATTTCAAACTTCAAGCATGTGACAGTGTTACTATGGATTGGATAGTAACAATCTCTGAGTAATAATGGATACTGAACATTCAGTAATTAAGTACAATTTGCAACAAAGCCCATCTTAAATGGGTAAGTGACCTCGTGTGTCTAAACATGATTTCCTCCATGGTAATTAATCACAAATTGGAAGAGACAGAGTGAGTCGGGCTTAGTCTTCTTCCCACTTTGGTTTAAGGCAGTGCATAGCTCCTCAGTTTCCAGGCTGGCATCAAAGACCACCCCATCACCCTCAGTATGGCATCCAGGCAGGAATAGGACACAGTGGAGGATTTGGAGTTGTTAGAGTGGGAGGGACATTTTGCAGACAAGAGTCAGTAATAGCCACAACTGCAGTGCAGATCTTCCAAACAAAAGTTGAATAAAGAAACTATAAAACTCAATAATACAATCAATAACTTAGACTTAACTGACATATATAGAATATTTCAACCTGTATCAAATGGATACACTTTCTTCTCAGCAGCACATGCATCCTTCTCTAAAATAAACCATATAATATGACATAAAGCAACTCTTAGCAAATACCAAAAAGGAGAGATACTACCCTGCATTTTATCAGATCATAATTTAATGAAATTGGAAATCAATGACAGAATAAAAAATAAAAATTACTCCAACACCTGGAGACAGTATACTACTGAATGAACAATGGGTTGCAGAAGACATCAAGGAGGAGATTAAAAAATTCTTAGAGGTAAATGAGAACATAGACACAACATATGGAAATCTCTGGAACACTATGAAGGCAGTACTAAAAGGAAAGTTCATTGCATGCAGTTCATTCCTTAAAAGGAAAAAAAAAGTCAACAAATAAATGACTTCACATTACAAAACTCAAAGTCCTAGAAAATGAAGAACAAATCAACAGCAAAAACAAAAGACAAGAAATAATTAAAATTAGAGCTGAAATAAATGAAATTGAAACAGAAGAAACAATTTTTAAAATTGACAAAACAAAAAGTTGATTCTTTGAAAAAAATAAATAAAATTGGCAGACCCTTAGCTACTCTGGGAAACCAAGCAGCCAACTCAGGGACCTTCCTGAAAGGAACACAGAAAACACAAATCACTCCCTAGACCACATCCATCTAAGTAGGAAGAGTGTGATTGAAACACATCCAGATTTTGCCATATCCTAGGTTCATTACTTTCCTTTAAAAATTATGCTGAATTTTCTGGAATGAATGCTGCATTTCTGTTTGGCTTTGGTAAGACAGAGTGGGATGGTTTTTAGATCATGGAACTGACAGAGCTGGGGAGACCTAGGCTTGGGGAAGGGATCAGACAGCAGTAGGTCAGCTCTGGCTGTGTCAGCAAGAGAAGAAAGGACCACTCCCAGAACTGACTTAAGGAATGCGAGAGGAGGAAGGCTAGGTTCAGGAAGGGGATGGGATGTGGGTGTACCTGCCTGAAGGGAGGCACATCTCTGGTGACCTCTGCCTCTTCTCCCTGCTCCACCTGCCTCTCAGACTCACTTCCCACCCGCAGCTGCTGAGAACCAGTCTCTGTTTTGTTCTGGAGTCTGCAGGTCCAAGGCTTTCCTATCTACATATTTTACCTTGTCTCTGCTCAGATATCCAATGACTAGATTCTCCTCTCTGCCTGTTTCTTTCTAAATTCAAAGGCACATGAGATTCCTTGTTTTAAACACAGTAAAAAGTGGGATCAACTAAGTACCTAAGAATAGCCCCATAACAGGGCTGAAAGGAGCTGGGATCTTAACTTAGAGAAAGGAAGGGGAGTGGGATGGAAAACAACAGACCCTGCTGTAAATGTCTTGGGGAGGACACATATCTGTTCATCCCAAGCCCCGCCCCACCAAGTGGCCTGAAGTTCTGAAGTCATTTTTTCTTTCTGTCACTGGCCTCTCCTGGGTCTGGTGCCTGTTCCTGATATTCTCCTTGAAAGCTTTTGTGGTCTTGTCCAGGATCCCCAATGATGGCCAAGGGTAGCCTGACCATCCAGGTTGCAAGGGGTCTGTGTCTGTTTATTGAAAGCATCAACAATTACAAATCATTGACAGAATGATTAAAGGCTGGAAGCCACAGTTTAATTTTTTGCTTGCTAACTTTCTAAGGCTGTTGTATAGCTATTTGCTACTCCTTTACAACATCACATTTAAAAATGTTTAAATGTACCACAAATATAATCCCTGTGATGTATTCTACAATAAAACTGACATATATCCTTTTAAAATATGTCTAAGAAATCTGAATATTACAGTGGTTTTATATCCACTGTCATCCTCTTTAACAATATGTGAGTAAATGCTTCATTAATGTTAGAAATTCAACATTGTTTATTTTGCTCCTTGAACATAGGATTCTCCCACATTCCTCCAAATTTTACCCCGATTAATGTCTCTTATGCTTTAAGGTCTCTGATTTATCATTGTCTCTTGAAGCAAAATATATGCAAGTTAAATTTTAATTTTCAATACTTCTAATGGTAACAGATTTTCAATTAAAACTTTTATTAATTAAGTTATTATTGTAGGTGTTAGCAGAATGAAATTGACCAAAAAACATATGTATCACAAATATTATTAAAATTTTTAAAAGTAGAATTTCACTGAAAATACATTTTTTAGATCAAAGAGCTTCACCCCTCAATTTATATATCCAAAGGAACATTACTTAGTGTTTGAAAAAAAAAAAACAGGGTTCAGTATCATTCTGTTCTTATTTTTGTTTTGCTTTGGTTTTACAGACTTAAATACTGAGAAACTTATTTACAAACCTAAGTAAAGGCCTTTCCTTATAGCAATGCCATTTGATTCTTTGAACTTCTTATTTATGTGATTTCAAAAATCTCATTGGGGTCCATCATTAGAAGTGATTTTTAATTCTCTATTAATGGACAACCTGATTTCACCCCCTTTCAAACTTGTTGAAGGTAATGAATTAGAAACTCATCTTCTGGGAAAAGTGATAGATCATCCATCATCAAAGCCATTTTCTTTTCCTTGTGACTTAGTCACAGCCATGTGCAGTACCTGGGTTTTTTCTCACAGAACATGTGCCCTTTCAGAGCAGGGAGGGATCTGACCTGGCTCTGTGAAATTGGAAAAGGTACATTGTGAGAGGGCAGGCCTCATGTTCTCAAGCAGGTACGTCTTGTTTTAACAGTGTGCAGGGAAGTCAAGGATCTAGAGAGGCTTCTCTGAACCCCCACACCAAACATTCCCTTGTCAAGCCCCAGGGCACACAGGCTCCTTCTGGAGACCAGTACCTCAGGATAGCCTGACCTTGACAGCACTATAGCCATGACCTTGAGGTTTTTTCTGCATAGAATCAAAAGTTAATGGTGCAAAAATGTGCTTCTCACCTGAATGAGCTTTGGTTTTCACAAGTTATTTCTGCATATGCCAGTGCTGTGCTGCAGATCCCCAGAGGGAGCTTACCACAAAGAACAGCAGCCATCTGCATGGTGGGAAGCACCAGGTGAGATTTAATGGTTGCATTTGAAGCTAATTAAGACTACAGGATGAATTTTATGCTAGATAATAATTTATTATCTACATATAGAGGATCATTATTGGGACAATAAGTGCAGTATTTAAAACTTCCTAGGGATCAATTAAATATAAAAAAGTCCTGCTTTCAGACTACAAGTGCCACAATTCAGTTCTCATACCATGAAAGTTTAAAGTGATTATTTAATTTAGTTACTGAGATTCTGTGATAAAAAATAGTTGGGTATTTCAAGGGTTTATCATCATTTTCTCCTTGTCTATCGACTTCCAACCTGTGAAATTAATTTACATCCTCATTTATTCATTCAATTTACTAGTTCATTCAGTATTTATTGAGTGCCTGCTGTGTGCCAATCACAATAGAGCAACAGCATCAAAGTTTCTTCTGCTTTATGGAGACTGTGGTCTGATGGTGAAAACAGACACAGAGCAAGCAAACAATATTTACTTTCTGCTTTAGATATGAATAAAATATGATAGGGGATTACAGAGTAACAAGAGAAGGGAAATTTTGAATGTAGCAGTCAGGAAAGAATTCTGTAAGGAGGTACGTCATGAGTGATGGACAGGAGCTTTCAGAAAGGCATCAAAGACAATTTTCTGGGTACAAGGAGTAGCAAGAGTGAAAACCCTGGTGTAGCAGAGAGCTCGGTGTGTGGCGAAAACAGGGAAAGAGTCAATGTTATTACAGCCAGTAAGTGAGTGGGAAGGCTGAAGATGCTGAGGATGGGTGAGGGGTGCCTGTAAGCCCGAGGGTAGGGGACAGATTTGGATTTTCCTCCAAGGGTTTTAGCTGGAAAGAGCATGATTGGATTTACATTACAGTCCTGTCTGCTAGTCCTTTGCACACTAGACTGCAGGGAAGGAGGGATACCTAAGAGGGGTGGATTCCAGGAGTCTGGAAGGAGAGTGTACCATCCTGGACCAGGGCTGCAGCTGGGGTATTGGGAAAAGAATTTCAAATGTGGAACTAGCAGGACTTGCGGATGGATGGGGAATAAACAGCTATAAATAGAAAGAGAACAGAGGCAGGGAGGGACTGGTAGGAACTAGAGTTTGATTGGGGAATGAAGGTGTAGAATGTGTGTTAGGAAAAAGCAGAGGCCAAATAGGAATCAGGAAATATTAGTTTGGAGCTCAAGACTGAAATACCCCTCTGTGGGTTATCAGTGAAATTAAAGGGGAAAAAGGTAGTTAAAATCACAGTCCAATTATGTTCATTTTCTGAGTACACAAACAGATACAAGGAAGCCTATTCATCTTTAAATAAAGAGCCTAGCTGCTGGTATAAAAGCCTTTTGTGGCTCATTAACCAAAGACAGGTTTCTTACATAATATTCTTCTTCATTTTTACTTGTGAATAAAGAAAATAAAAGATAATATTGTTTCTTTCTGGATAATCTGAGACCACATATGTTCACGTAATTTTGCATGACCCACAGGTTGTATTGTGAAGTGCTTTGATGGTCTTCCTACTTGCCTAAGTATGACACTTAAACCTGTGCCTGCAGAATAACTGAATTGTCATGGCTGTTAGCCATACCCAGAAAAAAATATGTCCAGGTTGGAGAGGGTCAGTCATTTAAAACTGATGAGAAGTCTGCATTTTCATACCCTGGACTAGACTTCCTTGGGTATTATTTGTTTTATTTTCTTAGTGTTATTATTTTGGATAGTCACATGTTACTAATGAAATTCCCATCTGGCAAGTAATATTTGTGTGTGTGTGTGTGTGTGTGTGTGTGTGTGTGTAGTCATCTGTCAATCTATTGCTGCAGGGACTTGATGGATCCCTGTGAACAGGACAGCATACCTAGTCATTCGGCTCTGTTCAGTTTTCTGTGTGGCAGAAATTATTATAGGGACCCATATATGAAGTGCTGAGTTATTTATCTGTGGAATTTATTAACATGGAAATAGATAGAACTGCTTCTTTGCTCATACCTTCATACATGCAGCAGAGCAGTAGCCTCCCTTCCACACCTGACATACAAATGCTTGGGTTGTGAATTCATCTCCCAATTTTCAGCTGTGTGCAGGTCTTGTCAGGAGACTCTGTCAAACATTTAGAAGTGAAAACAGCCTGTGGTGAGGCAAATGCTTCTAGGACACATAAATCTAATTGATAGAGGACCATTGGAGACACCTTGTAGCCAAGTTCACTTTATTTTCCAGGGGAGGGAAAAAGTATTTTATTTCCCCTTTTTTTCAACCCTATGTAAGGCTCAACAGATTACTATGAGATGGGAGTGGGTGGGTTCAGTAATATTTGTCCTTTAAATTGGACACATTTACCCCCATTATTGGATTTTATTTGGCTATGGGGGAGTGATTTTCTTCCCCTAATATCCATATATCTTTGTATGCTACAAGAGTTTTTCAAGCAACATGATTTTTGTCCCAAGGTATTTTTAGAGATTTATGTGATTCCTTCAGAATGGAAAACCATTGTTGCTCTGTCTTCAAATTCCCAACAACTTTTCTGTTTGTTCACTCAGAGCTGAGACCCAGTTCTGTGGTATTGATGGTCTATCTATGCCTATACCATTAAACAAATCAATATACCAATAGACCGCCCTTCAAACTTCCTGTTTCCTCTTGTTTCCTAGTTACTGTGCCCGTGAGGCTGTTTTAAGAGCCCAGAATGTCAGTCTTAGGGCAGTCATCATATTCTTAGAGATGTGTGCTGGAGGAGGGGTGTTGGCAAATGGACATGGTTTTCCATAGTGCAGACCAAGGGCAGCCATAGTTATAGACAAACAGATGTCCCAGAGGTATGGCTCCATCAGGTTCCACACACTGGGATTCAGTGAAAACTACTCCACCAGGAATCAGCTTCAGAAATATATAGGAAGACACCTGCCCTGACCTGACTCAGGCCTCCTGAATCTTTCCATCTGGCAAGGGCCCCGAGCATCTGTCTGTAGAAGTCTCCCAGATGACTCTGGTATATGGTCTGAGCTGGGCACCAGGTTCCTGCCTTGTAAAGTGTTAGCCCTCGCCAGGCCCCTCCTCTTATGTGGTACTGCCATTGACACTACTTTCTTAGCTCTAAATTTTCACTTGAAAAGATTTTTAGATCCTTAAAAAAATAAAGCTCAAATCAAGTGTCATCAAGACTGTGCAATGAGCCTGTGGATTTAAAATACATAAGCAATTTAGAGAAGCAACTACATCATTGTTTTTAAATAGGTTAGATGAGTAGTGTCAAGTTCCGTTACACAGGAAACGCAGGGAGAAAAATTTCCCAGATTCATTTAAATTTATTCTGCATCTCATTTTTCAGCATTTCTTGGGTAGTAATCTAAGTTTATTCAGTCATGAGCATTAACTGAGTGATTACTATATTCAAAACATCCTGCTAGGTGCTGATTAAATGCCAGGCATTTATTTTGATTCTCAATTTGAAAGGAGATTCATGAATAGTATTGAAGTGCATGGGTTTACTCTTAGGAGTGAAAGCTATTGTTTGAATGTCTAGTTTGATTCAAGTATGTACTTACCAAAGTCTGGATGATGGGAGACACCCACACCCCACCTCTGTGATTCAGGGCCCCAGCATGTTGCATTTATACCAAGGACCAACTGGAACCCTCTGTTCATGAGCAAGTGTGTCTGAGATCCCACAGTAGGCTGTGACCATAGGAGCTGACTTCTTTTGCAGACAGGAAGCCAGCCGAAACCTGAGTTGGTGTTGCAGGTGGACCTCCCTGTCCTCAACACACCAGGCAGTGCCAGGTCCTGGCGGGGTGTCTGCCTGTGGGTTCCTGCTGTGGTTCCAGTGCATACATAGCAATCTCAGGTGGAGGCTGGTCACTGTCTATCTCTGACTCCTCTCCACTTGTGTCTTCTGTCCCTAAAGCCAAGGATCACTTAGCACAGTACTGCTAGGCACTGCCTCTCTCTGGGGTAGCTCACTGATAGCTCCCTTGAACAGCTTGCGCCTTGGGATGCCACCTCTTGACTCCAGACTGGTGGGAATAGAACTTTCCTCTATGAACTCAGGTCCATAGACAGATTAACAGGAGAAAATTCAAGTTTAGTCACATATACACAAGAAAGCTCAGTCAGGAGTAACTCACTAAACAGTGGGGAAAATGGTTTACACACCAGTTTAATTGGGATGAGGCATAGATAGGATTTCTAGGGAGACTAAAGAAGATGTGAGAGAAACTAAACAGAGGTCCAGAGGCTTCTGATAAAGGTTGTTTATGCAGTTTCTCACCCCAGTGCTAAGGGCCAGTCTCCTTTTGGGCGGGAAGTTCCCCATTGTGGGTTATAGAACCTTTATTCTCAGAGAGCTCTTCCTGAGACCCACAATGGAGGCTCAGAAAGGCTCCTTCTAGGTTTCATCTTCATGCCATTCTGGTTTGTCCATTCGAGATCCCTGAGGCTGTGTCTAGGGCATCTTGCCTCTAGTTCCTATGTTCTTAACCCTGACTTCTCAGACCTTTTCACTTTTCCATTTGTCAGTCCAGTCTGTGGTGTAAAGAAATGAACTAGGTATTGCAGACTCCAAGGTGGAAATCAACACCTTCAGCATGGCTCAGCTGTGGCCATGGCTTGCTCTGAGAAATCCCTCCAAGGCTCCCCGTGTAAGGCCGAACATTAGAAGCACACATTAGGAGTAACAAAGCAGAATTGCTCAATTGCTGTGAGAGGGTGGAAATGTAATGGCTCCACACACATACAAGCATAGAACAATCTAGGGCCACCTAGTGTGGAACCAGAGCTCTTGGGACAATATTACTATAGTGTAAAAAATTATATCATGCTCCTGAAAAGCCGCTGAACCATCTAGAGAGTGTTAACCTTACTTTATCCTAAGTCTTCAACTTTCATAGAGAAAAGAGTCTAGAATGTCCAGCAGGGGTAGGCAATAAACATGCCTGGTCTTCAAGGAGAAACTGGGGTGTGTGGAGATGGGGGGTAAGTGTTAGAACTAGCTGTATGGTGGGGGTGGGATAGTGGTCCTGGGGGTCCAGATCCCAGCTGGGGTTTGCAGGGATGATGGGGGTCACTGAGGGGGCACTCCCACTCCTTTTATTTATTTTATTTCTGGGCACTGAGCATTGCACGTTCTCTAGCTTGAGTCCCTTGGGCAAGTGAGTGATTCATTTTCTCTGTGCCTTTGTTGAAGATGTAGAGTAGTACCATTAACCCCCAAGGCCTGTGGTAAGACGTAGATGAAGACATAGAGTTCTTAGGCCAGTGCTTGGGAGGTAGCACCTTGGGTGCCATCCAGCCCTGATGCCTGTCTGCAGCAGCCCCAGCACCAGCAGCTCTCATCCCTTGCTTGCCCAGGTGCTTTCCTGGACTTCTCTAGGTGCAGGGGCCTGCGAGGCAAAGGCTCCTTCGCACCTCTGCTCTGTGAGCAAGAGATTAAACTGTTTGGTGTATTTAGTTATCTTTAGCCTGTTCTGATGAAGGTTTGTTTTTTTTTTTTTTTTTCCCAAAGCACGTTTTTATTTTCATTTTATTGTAGGCACAAATCTTTCTTATGCAGCTGCTTAATGTTTCGCCAAAAGAAACTTACTCCTCCTGCCCAGATTTTGTATTTGGGCATCACATCTCTGTTCTTCCAAGTAGCCCAGGGGTGCACAGTGGGTCTCTGAAGCCAAGTATGGGCAGTGGAGAGCACTCTGCAGTGACAGGACCTGTGATCTCAAGCACCTGCAACTGTGTTATCCTACACATCTGCAGATTTGGATAAAAGGAGAGATGGCTTGTTATGCCTTAACAAAAACATTGGGTTTTAACTACCCAAATAAGCCTGCTTTAAACAAATTCAAACACATGAACACAAAGGAGAAGATCAAGCACATCTTGTGACCCAGAATACACATGCCCTCCATAGGGTTGGAGGCAGTGGTAACTTCTCTTTGACATGCCATGAACAGCACTCTTCTGTCCAGATGTGGCCACCAGAAGAGCACTGTCTCTGGGAGTCTCCAGGGAGGTAGGCAGAGCCTCAGATAAAATCCTATTCCCAGGCAAATCCTTGGAGACAGGATTCTTGAGGAGGACTTGAGTGCATTATCTGATGAAGTTGAGTTCCTTTCCTTGGTATCGAATTGCTTTGGCCTTATACCAAAGAGCTCAGCCTTTTCCAAAAGAGGTTGAAATTTGTCTATTTGACTCATGAACGATTTAAGCCTTTTTTATTTCCTCTGAAACTTCTCTGGTAAGCTTGCCTCCATTTATAAACACATCAAAGCCTAGTAGGAAAAATAATAGAAGAGAAAAGCACCTTTAGTTTAAGCTTCAAATAAGACTGAATTGGTTAGTCATCTGAGATTAGTGTGGCCTGTGAGAGAGTGTACACCAAGCCATGGCTGTCACCCTTTGTCTATTCTAATTCCTTTTTGAAACATAAATTATTGACATTAGGTCATATCTGTAAAGGACTCTGATGAACTCTGAAATTGAACAAGCCACTGCCCAATTTGAGTTTTGTGCATTCTAATAGAGACAAAGAAGTCAACTTATAATCAAGCATTATAAGAAGAGGCCAGAACTAATGTCTTGATAATGAAAATATCCAAAGTTCACATGATGCTATACAATAATTTTACAGCATAATGAACAAAGGGCCAGAACAAAGTCTAGCTGCCTCACATGCTCACATCTGCTTGAATTCAAGTGGAAAAAAAAAGTCCTCAGTGGTACCCAAGACTTGCTTCCTAAATATCATCAGAACAACTCATCGATAAAACAAAGCTGAACTTATTCCATGCCATGTTGAGGGAAACACCACTTAAGGGAGCAGGAGCCATACCTTGTTATGGTTGGGGGAGGTCTCATGGGGAGTCTGAAGCCTGGTTTACAAAGCAGGGCTTTCAGCGTGGGGCTTGCCCAGTTGAGGTTTGGTGGAAGCAGGCATCCAGAGTCTCCAGGTGTAAGCACGTATGTTGATAGTTTCCATTGAAGGGTTGGTGGGTCTTTTCACAAGTTTCTGTATTGAATTATCAAGTTCTCTGCCTGGTCAACAACCTCATGAAAGAGAAAATGATGCTAATCATGATGATTAAGTGATATTCATGAAGCAGATGTGCATGTAAATTCATTGTCCAAGCTGTGCATGTAGGGCAGCTTGGATGTGGAGCCATAGGGTTCTTCACTCGAAAATTCTCTGTGTCATGAAGGACAGGAAGCCGGGAAGGAAATAAAATCACAGAAACACAAAGCTATCAATCATCTAAAATTCATTTTCACTTAACTTTAACAATCATTTGCACCCCAGTGTCCCAGAGTCTTCACCTTTGGACTCCCACTTAATTATTCCCTCCCAACATGATGTGAGAGGAGAGGAGATCTCTAAGACAGGGGGTCATTCAGCTGGAGCCTGAGCTCTGTCCCATTTGGAAGCCCACTAGGAGTTCACAGATGCTGGGATTGTGGTACGCTCTGTAAGTGCCTGTGGATGGTCACCGAGGCAATCACAATGCTTACTCAAAGAACAGCTCTAGGTCACCAGGAAACAACAACAATTAAGGATTTCTGAATCACACTATTTTTATGCTTAAGCCCAGTTGATTTGGACACAGGTCTCATACTTAACTTTTGAATAAATCCAAAGCCAACAAAATTTTAGCGTGGCAATATGTAAGTGTTGTATTGAGTGGATAAGCAGTGGATATTCATGATTTAAGTTCATAAGGAACAAGCATCATAGATTCTCTCACTACCAAAAAAATCTAATGCTGAAAAAGTAGGGGAAAATGACCCCACTCTTAATTAGAAAAAATCCTTTGCAATTTTGAGTTCCCAATTATTAGAACATTGCCATATATTATATTGTCACAGGAGAGTGGGGTGCTGAAGCTCCCAACCTCAGGTCTCATATTATGAAAAAAGAAAATTTAAAGTCAGACACCAAAAGTCATGCAAGAGAATTTTATTTTAAGTCAAGACAAAATGGAAACGGAGTGAGAAAGGGGTGAATGCAGCATAAGGCTGAGCAGAGAGCACTCTCAAGGGATAGCAGGGCCATCTCTGTGGAAGGAAAGACAAAGGAAACAGTGCTGTCTCCAAATTTATTTATGTTTGATGCTTGCCTTGAGAACTCGGGTCCACTTTCTGCAGTCTCATCAATCAGGTGTTCAGCCCTCTCCTTCTCTCCGGGTGGTGAGTTTTCAAACCTAGTTGGCCCTCTCTGGAACTGTCATGGTGGCCATCCTACTCAGGGGGATTCATCTACAAGTAAGTCCTATGTAAATGTGGGCACTGAGGTCAGCGACTGGTACCAGGTTACCTTCCTGTACCTGCACCACTGAAGAAGCCCCCTTCTGAGATCAAAGGAGACCAGCAAGGAAACTGGAAGCCATAACTCCCAGTTATATCTTGACCTTGATGGGCTAGTCAAGAATTAGTCCCAGTAGTCCTTCCTTCATGATGTATTCCCCCATTTAGCGCCTTTTACTTTTGTTTCTTTATTCTCAAGGTCTGTGCACTGGTGTTTTTCTTATTTGCTCATCTTGGCAGTAACTCAAAGAAAACTTTAACTTCCAGTAAGCCTTTGAGCTTGCCATTCCACTGCTCATGACTATGTACTATCTAACAATGCAAACTTATCGATTAATACCTAAGGTCTATATTTTTCTGTTCTCCTCTAAGAAGTGTAGATATGATCAAGAAAAGTTCAAATGCATGAGATTGAATGGTGGCTTACAGTGTGAAGTTCTTGTCAATGAAAACTAAGGTTCTTGTTAGTTCATTACAAATTCCTAACAAGATTAGGAAAATTAACCATGGAGCAAAGTTCTGTCTCCATTTTTCACATGCTTCTTGCCCTGGCCAAATTCCCCATAGCTAATAGCCTGTCTGCCATCCCAAATTCTCAGCAATTTCAAATAGCCCTGGTATTTTCTCTGCGTGTTCCATTTTCCTTGGGTGGCCATTGGCAGACTGGCCATGGACAGATGTGCCCCATCCTGAAGATAGCAATATTTTGAAAATTAAGAGCCTCTTTGAGTTGATTGAGAAGGAAAGCCACCAGTTGAGCAGAGCAGTTGACTTAAGAATGTACATATCTTCCTGCTTATAGGGTGAGTGCTGTGGAAATAAACACCAGCCAAAGGAGACCAGGAAAGTTGTGCTATTCTGATCTTATTGTAGCAATCGAGTCAGCACCTATCATTTAGGTTCTACCAGACTCTAAGGCAGAAGAATAGTAAATATCATAGGGCAAAAAAGGGAATTTTCAGGTGTAACCTGTTGGAGCCTGATGATGGAAAGAAGCTGGAGGCAGACACACCCCAAGCAGGTGTGTGAATAGGAGGATGTATCTGCCTTTCCCTGGTCAGTCCTACATAGGAATCAGGGAAAAAATTAAGGAAGCTGTCAGTTATTAATTGAGTTTTGGCCATTTTGAGCCAATTATTAAGAGTTCTGAGTTGTCACTAGAAGTAGCATTCCATCCATGCAAGAGTGGCCTTCAGCAGGCTGGTTCCTAGGTTGTTGCTTGGTTAGGTGGCTGCAGGTTGTGAGTCAAAGTTATATTTTTCTGCAAAGTCTGGCTGTTGTCTATTTGTATATTCAGTCTTTTGGTGGAGATATGTGTGAGCATTATAATGGAGCAGAGCTCTGTTTCTAAAATACATTTTGTTTCATATTAGTTTTAAATTAGATTGTAATAAATATAAGCATAGCCAGGTAAATCAGGAATAAATTATGTTCTACAAGTTTTTCCCCCTCTGGTATTGCATGGAGTGTCCCAGTCTGTGGGACTAAGGCATGAATCACAAAGGAAAGCATTGGGGAGATTTTGTAAGTAGCAGAATTAACCGTGGGAAATGTCTGGCTGAACTTGGCATCTCCTGGTGTCTGTTTTATATTGAGACCTGACATGGTGGATACTTCTGAGTATGTTTTTTGCATGAAAGTGTTCATGATCTCCTAGTCCCCAGTTTATGGAGCAGGAGACCTGGGAAGAGATGGAACATGGCTTAAAAGAGTAAGGAAAGACATCATGGGTTGGTAAGGAATGAAGGAAGAAGAAAGAGCATCCAATTGAAATTCCATAGGTTAAAAAATACATACAGAATCCTAGAGTCTATATCATTTTTAAAAGCAACCTGTTAAGACCATATTTAAGAAGTGGAACTGACCCTAACTTGCTGGACCCTCACTGAACACTTGTGCCCTATTGGGAGCCTGGCACTGGAAATAGTCTGTGATACCTTAATAGTAGTCTGCATAACGTAGGGGAAACAGAATGTGCTCTGGGGCAGTGGGACTGCTTGAGCCTTGCAGATTTCCTATTCAAATGAAATGGCTACTAAGAGATACAAATGGTGCACTTTAATGTTACTTTTACATAAGGGGTGAGGAACCCAGTTATTTATGGAAGACATACCATGCAAGGAGGGACATGGTTGGGTGTGTGGAAAATGGATAGGATTCTAGATCTGGGGGAAATTCAGGAGGCCTTATACATAGGGATAGGAATGTAGATATAATGCAGGGGAGGCAGTGGATATGGTTCAGGAGTGGACAACTCCAGACTCCTCCAGTCCCCATGAGAAGGATGCAATTTTCTTGCCCCTGGGGAGTTATCACAACACACTTGACAAGTCTCACATTTCCATTTCCAGGCTCAGAGTCAGCATACCGTCTTTGCTGGTGCATGTTTAGACATTTATTTTTTCTGCATGTGTTCCCACCATTGCACTCTGCAGACAAGTGGGAGGGGAATTTGATAATCAGTTTGAATTTTGTCAGTTACACCAAGTCACATCTGTCGTCTGCCCTTCTAATCACGCAGAAGCCTCCAAAAGCCCATAAGGCATGAAGTTTCCAGGGCTTATAAAGTTATTGAGGCAATGTGAGAAGTGGAGAATAGACATCAGGAGACTTTAGCATAGAGGATCCTACCTTAGACTCCCTGAAACATCCACCCATGACTTTCAGAACATGACTTGCTTCCCGCATTCCCCGCAGATACCTGGATTCACCTGTGAATCTCTGAAGCATCACTCTCAACAGGGGACAGATCTGTCCCCCAGAAGATATTTAATAGTGTCTGGGAACATTTTTTGTTGGCCCAGCTGTTGAAGATGGGAGGGTTGCTACTGCCACCTAGTGGGTGGAGGCCAGGGAGGCTGCTAACCATCCTACAGTGCACAGCACAGCAGCCCCTAGGAGGGGAGGGTGATCCAGCCCCAGATGGCAGTAGTGCCAAGGTTGAAGACCCTGCTCCAGATCTCCCATGAAACCTTGGAGACCTGGAAAATTCCATCTCTTCCCAACAGCAGTAGCCCTTCCTATCTTTTAAAGTAGATATAATCACGTCCACTTACATCTGAAAATCACAACTAGGAAATCCACTAAAATCCAGAGTGCAATACAGCCAGCTTACATTAGCTGGAAACAGCACTGGTGTGACCCCCTGCAACTTGGAACTCAAGTCACAGATATTCCACCTGTCATCACCTGTCACACAGTACCATGAGAGCAGTGTGGGCTGGGATGTTCCTGCAGCTCAGGTGTGCATGTTGTACACCCATTGAGCAGATTTCACCATGACAGAATATTCCAGAAACATTTCTGTGTAGACTCTCTCAGAAATGTTTCTCTCACTGTACATACTCTTCCAGTTTCCCAGGCAACTAAATGTATTAGCACAAATATATGCATACAAGATTTTTATAGGAAAAATAAAACAACATAATATTAAATTTAGGTTCAACAAATATTCATGATCATTTAAATCTGAGGCAGCTGCCATCACTTTGGGAATAGCTTATGTTTCAAACTTGGAAGCTCCCTAGGAGGCCTGAGTGGTGTTGGCTGTGGTCTGGTCTGGGTGGGGTTCTGGTTAGTTGCTTGCTTGCTTCATGGCTAAGTAGATGCAGAGACTAGTTGGTGTGCTGTTTGGGGCAGTGCTTGGGGACCTTGTGTGGTTAGTTCCAGTGCCAGGGCTTGGGTGATACCTGTATCCATTACCTCAGATCATGAAGCTGAAGGATCCCTCGCACTAGGCTAGAGATGCTGGGATCTGGAGTGGAGGAGGGGCTGCTGAAGCAGCCTTGCAATGAGGAGGATTCAGGAAAAATCTTCCTAAATGGTAGTATCCCTAAACTGAGCCTGGAGAAGTCAGGGTGACCCAAGCAAAGGTGTTAACCATGCAGGAAGCAAGAACAACAGGAGTTAAGTCTGAGCACCCAGCTCACAAGATTAAAGGTAGGGCCCCCTGGAAGGAGAAGAGAGGCCCCAACAAAAGGGATCTCACTGGAGTTTATTTGGAAAGCAAGGGACCACTGATATGGTCAGCAGAATGATGCACATGGCCTTGTGCTTCCCATTTTATTCTGCTAGGATTAATACATAAGGGATTTGTATTTATTAAGACATCTCTGGACCTATTCCACAATATCAGGTGGTTAAATGTAATGATCTACATTTTTATTGACCTTTCAATGAACAAGTCAGTGTATATGCATGCATGTATATGTATGCAGAGAGCACATGCCACATTCCCCATATGCTAAACAACACACACATATTCTGTCCCTCATCAGATAACAAACCTCTAAGTGGATAATTCTCTGCCTCTGTTATAAACTCAAAGCCAAGCATTTTTTCATTGCTATTGGTGGGACTGCATGTGACATGATTTCATCCCTGTATTCCTTTAAAACTGAAGGCCCAGCCCCCTCCTATGACATCGTCTTCCTGGACAGCTGGAGGTGGGCACTGGCAGTTTTCCCTCACTGCTATGAATAATCTTTTATTTCTAAGATAAAGACCCTGTGCACACATGCATTCCCCTGAGAAATCTCAGCTTTACAGAGGTATTTGCAGTAATGAAATCCATCTAATTAACCCTTCTGAAATCCGTGGGGGACTGAGAGGAGTCCCTTATGACAGAATTTTAAACTACTTTTCCATTCCCAGTAATGTTGGTGATTATCCTCATGAAAATGTGTGGGCTTTATGTTGTTGAGGACTTCCTAGAGAAATCAGTCGTGTTTTCTTTGCAATAAAGTAGAATAAAGTAGAATCCACTTCCAGTGATGTCAGCAGCCTATTATAATAGGCTAAAACATCATGAGTGATACTGAAGTAATAGATTCACTTGCTTTTGGTTATTTTGTCATCTATACCATTCTTCGATATTGGAGACCTAGTGAATGAGTATGCCATTCAAGAAGATTTCAGAATGTTAAACATGGAGTGATGTATTACATGGAATTGCATACAACTGAGGATATGTGAATATTGGTCAAATCAAACAAAGTATAAGTAATTGTTATTTGTAGTTTCCTCTTCAGAGTAGCTATTTTAAACATGTGCCTAAACCCAAATGTCTAGCAGTGAATACAGTTTGCTAGAGCTTCCATAGAAAAGTACCACTAGTCAAGTGGGATAAAAATGGGTATTTTTGGTCTCACATTTTGGGAGGTTAGAAATCAGTGTCAACAAGGTTGATTCTTTTTGAGGGCTGAGAAAGGAGATGTATTCCAAACCTTGCTCCCAGACTTCGTTGGTTTGCTGGCAATCTTTGGTTTCTCCCTGTATGCATCTATGTCAATCTAAATTTCCTCTTTTATAAGAAAGTCATATAGGATTGGGAACCCCGAACCCCTGCACTCCAGGATGACTCATCTTAAGTAACTATAGTTGCAATTATCTTCTTGCTAGATAAGATCATATATTGAGGTTAAAATGTCAAAATATGATTTGGGGGGCACAAATCACCTCATTGCCAGCAGCATGCCTGTTCTCATGCCCTCCTCACCAGCTGGCCCTACCAACTGCTCAGCAGGCAGACTCTCCACCCTTCCTTGTAGCATGAGGTCAGCCACTTTATATTTCTGTTTTAAACTCTAGGAATGGAGGTTTGGAACCTCCAACCAAATAGAGGAAGAGAAGAAGAGAAGGACAAGGATACTCTAAGAAAAATGAGGGGTGGGGATTAGAGAATAAATGCATGGTAAGTTGCATGGTGGCCTCCACAAGAGGTGTCCACATCCAAATCCCCAGAATCTGTGAACGTGACCTTATTTGCATATGCAACTAAGAGTCTTGAGAGCATCCTGAGTTACCCAGATGGCTCCAAATCTTAAGAAAAGTGACCTTGTAAGAGACAGAAGAAGAGACAACGTAGACACAAAGGATAAGACAATGTTGAGACAGAGACAGAAAACGATGTCATACAGAATGCCAGAATCTAGCTGGGCACAAGGAAGGGTTCTCTTCCAGAGCCTCCAGTAGGAGCTCAACCCTGCCAACACCTGGACTTCATACCTCTGGCCTCTGAACTATGAGAAAACACATTGCTGATTTTTTAAAGCTGCCTGTTCATGGTCTTTTGCTAATTACAGGAAAACAATGCAGAAGGAATGAAGGAATTGTCCTTTGCAGGGACCACATTGAAGCCCACATTCCCCTCCAGCTCTGCTATATCCCCTGCTGATCCTGCCACCTTTCCTGAGGGACAGATTCTTAAGGAATGTCAGTATTTGGCTCATATCTGCTCACCTCGGCTACTACACCTGCATTCAGGCACTCAAACCAGTACTTGACCTCAGCAATTTATCTATAGGAGGAAAGCAGTTGCTGTGTGAACTGGGTCTAGCTAATGGAGTTATATCAAGTCAAACAGCCATCATTGAAACTTCATACTTTCAAAGAACCAAATAGCTGATGCTCTTGTGCACATACCTTGAAGCTTTTAATGATGTTGAGAGTGAAGTAGTCGGTGCTGCTCATACTAGATTAGGAAGTGTATGTTGAAGGATTCTCCCTAACATGAAGCCTGCTACTTGCTTTAGTTTGGTGAGGGTTTGCGCTTGCATTGTTTGGTTTTGGTTTGGTACATCCATCAAATAATAATAATCATACTATTTGTAAACCAAAGTGTAGGCTCACCTTTGATCCTTCAAGATTACCAGGAATCTCACTGCCATCAATCTGAGCATGCCAAATGGGGCTTGAGAAGTGTCAAAGGAGAGTGTGCAGTGCACACTTGGTGCCTACTCTGTAGAAAGGGACACTATTAGGAAGGCATTGCAACCCAGAACCTTGTGGCGCAATACTTAATTGCAACAGTGAGAGCAGATATACAGGAGGTTACCCCTCTGCCTAGCAGATTCAAGGATTCAACTGTGAATGACAGCCACTCCCTCCTGCCTGGGCTCCCTAGTGAGCACACACCTGTAATCTCAGTGGCTCAGGAGGCTGAGGCAGGAAGATCATGAGTTCAAAGCCAGCCTCAGAAATAACAAGGCACTAAATAATTCAGTGAGACCCTGCTTCTAAATAAAATACAAAATAGAGCTAGGGATGTGGCTTAGAGGTTGAGTGCCCCTGAGTTCAATCTCAAGCACCAAAAACAACAACAAAAACTGAGTCTGTTTAGATAAGAAAACTCAAATGCCAATCACATTCCTAGCTTTGGAGTAATTGACCTACAAAATTCTATGTCTCAAGTTTTCTTCTGTTTAGAATCTCCCACATATTCTTTTTCATTCATAGTATCTTTCTTCTTTGCAAAATCCCATCACAATAAAGAAATTGTCACAGGACTGTTCAATTTCCTTTGTGTTCCTAGTATTTTTCAGGATTAAATATTGCTTGTAATAAGTGGGTGATCAGCTGTGCTCAGATCTAATATGTAGCCATTTTGATTGGGAGGGATTATGGGAAATGACCATTGGTTTATTTTGATTTGTAAGCTAAGTTTTACATTTGCTTTTGTATCCACTTGGCCCCCTTTATTCTTTATCTTCATATCTAATTATTTTCTACCTATTTATTGCTGAATAGTTCATATAGTTATAATATTGAATTTTGTGGCATAGCACAAATTCACTCGCCAAAGTTTAAAAGTAATCAAATATCAATCCCATAAATTTTAGTTCTATTCACACAGTGGAAACCTACAATATTCATGCTGGAGCTCTGGGTAGACTAATAATGAGAACAGTTCTCTCCATTCACAATGTCCACTGTGGTTAATTAACAGAGAAGTGGGACATATTACAGAGCCCAGGATATTTTTATAATTCATAGGAGCAGTGTTTTCAATATCTTGGGAATTTGGAGAAATATCTAAAACACAAGTCAAATTTTATTAGAATAATTTCTCAATATCTTTGAGTTCTCATGTTCTTTCTCTTGAGGGTTGGAGGAAAGGGGCCCTTGATTCTTATTGATAAAGTAGGAAAGTTTTTTAGCTTTTTCCAGTGTTTAGAAACCTATGGAAAAAGAAACAAGGGGCCTTGGACAGTTACAGGGATAAAGCTCTTTGAGTTGTCATGCTGATAGTTTTTGCAGTTCAGACAGCTTTATCATCAGGGATAAGGTCACATGCTTCTCCCACCTTCTGCCTGACTGCTGAGAACTTCCTTCCTCATGCCCCAAAATTCTCTTTGTTAAATAGTGACTGGTTGGCCCCTGACCTTCAGAGCAGTCCTAAATGTCCACCTCCCATGTCTGGCCTACCTTAACAACTCCAGTCCACCCTAGTGCCTTTCTTCCTTGAACTGATGTTATGAGCTTGCCACACAAGGTCACTTGTGGCTATAAGCATTCTATGTTCTACTTTTCCTTCCCACCCCCTCAATTACCCTAAAAGTTTCTAAACACTAAAAAGAACTTTAGAAACTTTCCTGGCTACCCAAATTCCATGTAAAAGTGGGATTCAAATTCTAAAAATAATAATAAATAAAGTGAACCCTTAATATAATTAATAAAGTTCTTCCTCATGGAATAATTCTTCTCTCAGATGGTAAAAAGTGTAGACTAGAAGATATCTCTCTGGATAAGCAGACTACATGAAAAATCCCCAACCACCTAGTAAAACATCAGTGAATTTTATCAGAAATATTAGAAATCCAACAATTCTGGTGCATTTCCCAGGATTGTCAAATTGTGGTGGCTTAGAGTGGCTCCTGATCTTTGTCACATCATGGGTCACATGGACAATGACAGTGTTTGCACTGCACCCTGAGGTGAAATAAGAGGCCTTGCTGCGGGGAGCAGCAGAAGTGGACAAGAAGGCCTGTCCAGCTGGCACTCATTGCCAGTTCCTCATCAAGCAGTCTCTCTCGAGGATAATCAGTGTGGGGAGAAGAAGCTTGGGGAGGGGTCACAACTCTGTGGAAAGTATGCCTTCAACCCCAAGTGACTAGGGAGGAAAGGCCCAGTTTATTGTTATTTTGTAATTTTATTTTACCTATTATATGTTATTTTTACATTATTTATGGTCGTGGGCTGCACAACGGTTTATTCAGGACCACATGACCTGGTCAATGAGGGATTAGGAAAAGGACAAATAGACACAAAAATAGAGAAAAATCTGGGGCTTGGAGTTTCAGCCTGCCGCTGGTGGAGGAAGCTGGGCACTAGCCAACTGGGCACATTCATTATGTAGGTTTCAACATCAGATGGACTTATTGTGAGAAAGGTCTTCAAGATAAACAAAACCAAAGCTGAGGGTAAAACCAGCCCAGTTAGAACTTATCAGCTTGTGCCCATAATCTTCTACCTCCAGGCAGCAGATGTTTGAACCCCAGATTATGAACTAATAAAAGATCTTGGCTAGCAAGGAATTTCCCTTTGAACAGGGCATCACCATACAGCCTGCTGCTGCACCATGATGTGGCAGAGGGCATCTAAGGCAAGACAGAGCAAGCATGCTGCAGGGTGGTTTTCACAGCACCTTTGCTCTAAGAAATTCCCAAGATAGGTGTCCCCTCTGTCTCTGGGCAGTTCATCATTAGGTTTTTATTTCTTACATTCATTTTTTTTATTTATATATGAAGCATTAAGTTGTGAAAATAGAGGAAGACTATTATTCCTCCATTTCATTGATTCCTTTCACTAAATAAAGAAGTGAGACAAAACAAGGACAGATGAGAAGTGAGAAAGAAGAGTGGTACTAGCACTAGAAATAGTTCCTGTTTCCCAGACTTCTGGATTCTCAATTTCAGGAGACTTTGCTGGTCATTGCTGCCCCTGGTCCAGACAGATTTATAAAAAGATGCACAAACCTTAACATGATGCAGTTCTGTACATAGATGAGCTGTTCTTGGTCTATTTCTGTTGCTATGGCAAAGTATCTGTGGCTGGGTAATTTATAAAAAATAGAGTTTTGTTTAGCTTATGGATCTAGCAGCTCAGAAGTCCAAGGGAAGGGTGCCAGAGTCTGCTCAGCCTCTGGAGAGCCTCCTGCTGCACCATGATGTGACAGAGGGCATCTAAGGCAAATCAGAGAGCAAGCATGCTGCAGAGAACTTGCTTTCATAACAGAGTCACTCAGTGACAAATTCAGCTGTGAATAGTCCACCCATTCAGGAGGGCTGCCCTTCTGACCCAGTCACTGCTCAAAGACCCCACCTCCAAATGCCATTAACATATAAACTTGGGGACTATGCTTCCCAACAAGAAATTCGGGATGCATTCAAACCACAGCAGACACCTCAAGTGGCCTTCACTGTCTTTGCCAAGTATGAAAGACGATAGAGATGTGCACTCCTCTACTTTAGGACTAATGTTTTAACGTGTCAGAGGGAGGGTGCCACTTTCATGCCCTCTTCCTCTTATAGATCTCCTCATCAGCTGCTTTGTGACTATAGCTTTCAGGGAAAACTGGCTGTGCATTTGCTTTACACTTTATTCTACAAGCAACTGCAAACCACTGAAAGTCTTGCCTAAATCTGACTTTCAAAAAATAACTAACATAGCAGGATTTTGATTATTTTAATTACTGACCTCTCTACTTGCCAATCTGATATTGGCAATAAAAAGTAGCCTGGCAAATTTTCAGAAATTTAATTTAGGGCATAAGCTGTATGCAAAAAAGAAAATCCCTCATTTAAAATCTGGTGCAATTTGTTAACCTCCAGAATGACGAATGCAGTCTTAATTTACCTGGGTATATATTCTCTGACTCCCTCCATTGCTGTGGAACCCCACTGCTCAGGTGACAGCTGGCAAAAAAACATCATGACAAGCTCTTGGCACAGTGTCAACAATAACATGATAACATGTTGCCCTATCAGAAAAATAAACCCAAATGATTAGATGACATACAGAGGAGGAAAACACCTCCCTGCCTATATAGTCCTATTTCTGAAAATCAAAAAAGATCAAAGTGGTAAGTCTCTAAATTAGAAAAGGAGAAATGCACACATATCCCTTTCCTGTTATACACAGACTCCGTGGCATCAAAACAAAAATTTATGGTTGCAAAACTCCAGAGACCAGAAGTCTGAAACACTATCAGGTTTGTCTCCTGCTGAAGCCACAGGGGAGAATCTGTTCCAGGGCTCTCCCCTGTTTCTGGGGCTTTGCTAGTGACCTTTGGTGTTACTTGGCTTGTAGAAGCACCTTCCTGAAATGTGCTTCATGTTCATGTGACATCTGACTTCTGTGCATGTCTGTCTCCAAATTTCCTGTTTCTACAATGAAGCCAGTGACATTGGAGTGGAGCCCATGCTGAACACCTCATTTTAACTGGATTACCCCTGTAAAGACTCTGTCTCCAAACAAGGTCACATCTCCATACTGAGAGTTAGGACTGCAACATATGAACTTGGGGGAGGGGACACAATTCAATCTATAGCAGTACATATTCATGTCATCTGGGGTGGGAGGTTGGGTTTTGCCATCCAAACATAACCTGGGACTTGCCAGTGCCTTTACTCCTTGGAGAAAGTAGCTGTTGTGGCTGTGGGCCACATCCTGAACTGTGAGGAGCCACTCAGTCCAGGAGTTATTCTGGAGATCCCTTCCAGCTGACCTGAGACCAGGCTCTCTTAGGTAAGCTAATCTCAGTTAGAAATAAAATACCACTCCATGTAGTTCCTACATAAACCTTTAAGCTTCTGTGGAAATTCCAAGGAGGATGTGATTCTTAGGCACAAACCTTGTTCCTCCAATTCAGTGCCAAATAGAAATATTTGTTGATGTAATTGTTCTTTCATTTCCTAATCTTCTATACATGTTTAGTGGATTGCATAATGTCCACCTCAAAAGACACAGATCCAACTTGTAACAACTAGTAACTATAGATGTGATATTATTTGGAAACAGGGCCCTTGTGGATGGAATTAAATTGACTCTCAGGATGAGATTCTCCTGTGTTTAGAGTGGGCCCTAAATACAGTGACTGATATGCTTCTATGAGGAAGGAGAAAGAGGTTAGACGTACAGGCCTCCCAACATAGGCAAGACCCGAAATACCAAGACTGTGGAGTAAAGGAAAGTTCATGAAGTGAAGGATGTAAAGCCAAGAGTCTAAGTCACTCTTCTCCCAAAGTACTCTCTCAACATGAGATGTACAGGGGAAGTTAGGATCAAGAAAGAAAGGAAGAAAGGAAGGAAGGGAGGGAGGGAGGGAAGGAAGGAAAGGAAAGAAAAGAAAAATCTAAAAATCTAAAGCAGAGCTATTGGAATCTTTAAGGTACTAAGGAAATGAATATTGAGACTGGATGAATAGGAGGATCCAGGAAAATATTAGTTTTCACTTGGGACCCCTGCAGGATGCCACTGCAGGATGGTAAGGGTAAGTTGAAGCAGAGAAGACCTCATGGAGAGTGGAAATGAGGCTGTACAAACAGTCCCTGACTCACAATTGTTTGACTTACATTTTTTCCCATTTTACAATAGTGAAGAGGTGCCATGCATCTAGTAGAAACTACATTATTTTGAATTTTGATGTTTTCACAGGGCGTGGTACTCTTGTGATTCTGGGCAGCAGCAGCACACGATGGAGAGGGGCCACAGCTGATGCTCTGTGGTGTGTTCCTAGGACATGATGTTTAGTAGGTGAGGTGTGTTAAATGCAGTCCCACTTACCATGGGTTTACGGGGACCTGGGCCCATCATGGGTCAAGAAGCATCTATATTTATTCCAATCCCCACCTGAATTGTAGTGGTCTGTTCCTAACCCAGCTCCACATCAGGAGCTAAAGAGAACCCTCTCAGGAAGGAGATAACAGGATCCAGAGCCTCTGTAACTTCCCATGGGTACAAATGTATGTGAATTGACAACATTCAATAAAAATGTAGCAGCATAGCAAGAGATGGGATATATCAAGAGTCTGGAAAAAGAGAAGAAAAGACAATGGAAACATACCTCCAAAAATAGGTGAATCCACCAGGAAGATAAAACAAATGGTCTGCTCCTGGTAAAACAGGTCTTCAAGAAATTGTTATGTTGGAGAAGCACAGAGAGGGGTGTTTCTTGATGATAAAGTGGACTCTAGACAACAGATCTGGGCCCTGCAGAACCACAGCATACATAGGCTAAGGAGGTAAGGAGGGAGACAGCTTAGGGACACTATGGATTGTGAGAAATGAGTGTCCTTCCCCTCATGCTAATTCCCTTATATTATTCTCAGATCTTAAGCAAGGTGTTTTGAGCAACACTACCTGAATAAGTTTATGCTTTGGGAATTAAAGGAAGAGTTGTGTCAGAGTTCCTACATGAGGTGTCCTGAGGGGTTTACCTGTGTGGAAAGGATCACCAAGATGGCACATGGAAAATGGTGGAAGGCATCATAAGCAGGCACACGTGGTAGATTCCTTGGTAAAGGACTAGACTTCTGTAGTCAGGTCACATAGAGTCCTGGGTTCTGATATTTGATTATGGCCTCTAAGAGGCTGAAAGCTTGGAACACTTGGGCTTCTCTTAGTCTGAACATCATGTTTACTTTTTTGGGAAGAATTTTCCAACTATCAAGTAAAAAGATTGCCCCAAAGGAGATATGATCCCACTGTGACCAAGCAGGAGTTGATGGCTACAGATCCTGAGGAAGGACTTCCTATTTCAGAGGGAGATTTCTCAGGCAAGCCTGTTCTATCCACATGCTGGACATTAGTAGAGTTCTAATCTTTTAAACTAAAAATGAGAAAATCATTCTGTAAATATGAAAAGGAGGTTAACTGTGTGGCTTGAGGAGAACTTCATGAGAGAGTCACTCTCTGCCTGCTGTGACTTGGAAAGTCTTGCAGTCCAGGGCTGCTACTCAATGGCACTTGGGGCAAAAACAAAAGGCAAGAGCAGAGGACCCAGGGGCAGCTGATATTCTCTAGGGACTCAAGCCATGCATTCATGCTGGCATCAGAGAGAAGCCTGCAAAAGGATACATATATCCCAGTTTGGGGCAATAACGGAGCAGCCTTATTGCTCCCATGTACAAGGCTCCATTTGAATACATTCTGATTTCAGAGGTGGTAATATTATTTTAAAGTGTGTCTTTAATCACTGTCTTCAGAGGCCTAACCTATTCTTTTGAGAAAAAGCAAGTCAACAACTAATTGAGTTAATATTAATGGAAAGAAAATTTATCTACCAACAACCACATTATTGAAAAGCATGGCCCTGAATTTCTAAAATGTCTCTTCAGGAGAGTAGAAACTCTTTTGACTTTAGCTTTTTCTCTCATACTGAGTGTGATTGCTCCTCATGATTTTGCCACTACTAGCTGGATCCACAGAGACCTTCACTTTAACCTGGCATTACAATGGAGCACTGTTAAGTTTTGTGAAATGAATTGCCAACCTGCATTGAATTACTCGTAGAAGGGTTGATACAGCTACACAGAACTGTCAAATTGAGGATGTATTCCAAAAGGGAATTTTATCAAAACTGTATTTTAGGTTTAAAAATTAGATTTTTTTCTTGCTGCTGGACTACAGTAAACTAGGGATGATTGTTTATTTCCTTGAAAATAATAATAAAAAACAGATCCTGGGTGGTTTTCCCTGGATGGTGTGCCCACAGCAAAGTTTGAGGGTGTTATGATTTGGGTGAGAGGTGTCCCCCAAAAGCTCCCATGTGAGACAGTGCAAGAAGATTCAGAGGAGAAATGATTGGTTTGTAAGAGTCTTAACCCAGTCAGTGAAATAATCCCTTGGTAGGGAGTAACTGAGTGGTAAATGAAGTGCTGGGGTGTGGCTGGAGGAGGTGGGAATTGGGACATGGCTTTGAGCATGTGTTTGTATCTGGCGAGTGGAGGCTCTCTCTGCTTTCTGATCACAATGATGTGAGCTGCTTCTCTCTGCCACCCTCTCCTGCCATGATGCTCAGCATCACCTGGAGCCCTGAGGAATGGAGCCGGCCTTCTCTAGACTAACACCTCTGAAACTGTGAGCCCTCAAACTCTTCCTCCTTTATAATTGTGTTGGTCGGGTCTGTTAGTCATAGCAGCAAAAAAGCTGACTACAACAGAGGGTACTCTTTGCCCAGGTCCTTTTGAATTTCCATAATGAATCAAGTCACCCAACCTCCCAAACTAGGAAATCAAGATAGTAAAAGTTAGTCACTCTCTGCAATCCCATTCTGTTCCATCAATTGACAGGCCCTAACAAATTGGAAAAAATTAATTTTGTTTCCATGCATCTTCTCTCACTCACTTTCCCAGTCTTCCTTGATGTTGACTTTTATTCTCAGTCTAGTTTTCTTGACTCTCTGACATCCAGAGTCACTGGCATTCTCCTCTGATCCCTTTATGTCCACTCCTCAATAAGGTCAATTCACCTGTCCTACCCCTAGACGCACCCCCTGCTGGTGTAAATGGTTTTGAAGACTTACAGTGATGAGATGTGTTCTCCCTGCCAGGAAATATTTCTATTTAACAGAAGATCAATGGAGTAATCCAATGACTCTCAGCCCTACCTGAAGAGAAGAATTTCCTAGAGCAATTTTTACAATTATCAAATTCCAAGGCCTCATTCATAGGTACTCTGATTTAGTGCGTCCAGTACTTTTTTAAAATCCTCTCCAGGTGAATCTGTTGTCAAGAGGTGGGTAGGAAATCACTATTACCCCAAGGGAAGGAGAAGCAGGGTGGTTACAGGACTAGGTGGAGGCCTGCTTAGAAGGCTGCCTCAGATCTGACCGTGTTGGTGACGGGCTAGGGGGCTAAACACCTACCTGTATCCCCTTGTTAACTAATAGGAGGAATTTCCCACAAGCCTCATCTAATCAGAGAATAGAAATTATTTTCCTCTGATGAGCTGCCCACACCAAGATCTTTCAGATGCAGCTGGTCCCGTGACACAGCGCCTCCTCAGAGATCTTCCTTCCCAGTACTTGGCCATTTCTCCTCTTGTCCTCAGAGCCCAGACACATCCATCTTATGGGGCCCCCAAAGAAACAAATGATAAAACTTTTTTTATATGTTTATCCTCTTTATTCCATTAAAGTATAGTATAGACACCTGTCAGAGACAGAGAACAAACGATGTCACTTGGCACTCCTGCAGAGCAGACAGAAGACTCTAATTCCCAGCATCTATTTCCAGGGGCATCTATAAGGATGTGCAAGTAGACCACACTCTTCTCTGTCACCGGCCATCCTTGGCAATAGCAGGATTACCTCTGACAGGAGATGCCCAGGAAATTGTCCTTCTGCTTTGTACATTGGCCTTACTATCATGTAAAAGTAGAACAGGGTAAGGCTGAACTGTTTTACACATCATCTGAAGAAATTTTATGCTCCAGATTTACTTCCTAATTATATTATTTATGTCCCAAACTGATAGCCTTTTAAAATTGCCATTATACAAGCATCTTGAGTCAGTATAAATTGCCAGTGTTTGGTGATATAGCATACTGCAGTCTTAGAATGTTTCATAGCAGGTTAACATGCTCAATGGCCCTGGTTAGGAAACTAGGGCTGGTGTTAAGTGGTCTTTGTTAAGTCCATGTAGCCAAAGAGCCTCCATATGTAGGCACTAAGAACAGGAGCTTCCAGAAAACAAGGAAAGATAATCCAAAGGCAAGGAAAAGCCAGAGGATTTTGAAAACAGGTAAGACAGACCAGCCAATCACTGATTACCTCTTTCACTGGCATTTTCCCACTCAAGGAGACAACGGTGTGAAGTGGCAGTGAACTAGACTCACTAGTCATATGGAAACTACACATTCCTTAGCATAGTCACATGAATGGGACATCTTGGAGACATCTGAATGTCTTCCCAAGTTGTCCTTTCCCTGTGATGCTTACTCTGGACTCATGATCTTTGAGAACACAAGGAGAAGGCCAGGTCCTTCCCTGGCCAGCAAGCAATCCTTTCCATGTCTCCACAGTTTCTGTGGCTTCTGGGCTGCCACTAGGGACCCCTCCCACTTTAAGATTTAGATTTATGAGGAAAAAGAAAGGTCTTGAAGTCTGTATGGCTTTTCCCACCTTTGACCTTGACATTGATATGTGGGTCTTTGCACTTAGAATATCAATTTGCACACAAATGGGGGAAATTAAAGCAAATGTCAATTTAATATTCATTAAAATATCTAGAAGACCAGTTATTGCCCTTTACAATTAGGACAAATGACCAGATTTGGTGTTCCACTCATTTTCATCCATCAGTGTGGGCTGAAATGCATCTTTTTGAATGACCTTTCACTTTTTCCAAAGCCTAAAAATCTTTTGCTCATCTTTAAATGTTTTATGAATTTCTGAAAGTACCACCTCATAAAGAACCTTTTATATGTTCCTGCTGTGCTGTATCTTGTTATGGCCATGCAGTTGACTTGGTGCCAGAAACTGTCACAAAGAATATATGCCTGTATCTTCTCTTAAAATTTGTATATCCGAGCTGGGTGAGTTTGGGTGACTGTAAGTGCTAAGAATATTGGTTTTAAAAAATAACTCTGATAATGGCAATAAATTGTCAAACTCTTGAGCCTAATTAAAATCAACAGAATGACAAACGTGACCCTTGCACTGTCTCATGGCTTGGGCCTGCAAAGGCATCCAAACATGATATGTGTTGTGACGAAGGGATTTCCTGGGTGAGTGTATTTATTGTTCAATCTGTCCACTTTTCTTCCACCCTCCCTGAACATCAAGAAAGGGGAGAAGCACACTTAAATTACTCCTTTCATGGTTTAAACTGCATAGATGCTCTTCCTGGGCCTTCCTCGTGGATTCTCAGGGTCTAACTACTGAAGAAGAGCAGGTCTGAGAACAGCCACTCAATCATCTCCGCAGGTGACACCAGTGGGCTGCAGATGCACCAGGCCATCGCCCGGATCATCTCCCAAACACTGGCCTCAGCCCTTAGCGCCTTGTTTGCTTTGACCTCTGACTTATGCTATTGGCCTGGCTCTTTTGCTTACAAGCACTTCGGTTGTTAAAGGTTTGTTAGGTGTTTCAGGGATGCACAGGGAGAGGCCAAGCTCCATTAGAGAGCTTCAGGGAGGATATTCTAACCAAGTCTAAGGGAAAGGACAGCAGCAGAGTCTGTTTCCAGCCCCAAGAAGTGAAACACCAAGTGTCATTGTCCTTACTGCCAGTGAGATATCAGGGAAACCACTTCCCAGAATTCCAGCTCTTGACATCCTACATGTGTCCATCCAATGGCATCTCATCAGCCCTTCCTGTGCTCAAGTGTTGTCATTTTGTCCTTCTAATTACCAAGCTCTTCTTTGTTTTCTATTTGAATTTCCTTCCTCTGTGTTTCCTCAGCTGAACATGCCATCATTTAAAAATGCTCTTTGGAAGATAAGGCATTCATCACATGGGAGGGAGCAGGGTCTGTGTATGAATTACACACTCCTGGCTTTTCTAAATAATAATCCTCGAAATTTGAATAGCAGGTTGAAAATAACATTCAACACATGATTGGATGCTCACCAAAATGTTACAAAATAAACATGGGAAACCACTGCAGAACCTGAGCTCCAGGTAGGCCTGTCCAGGTCCTGTTGCTGCCTGGTATCGCCTTTGCCTGCTCCTTCAGTTGTGCCAGCCTCCCAGCATAAGGAGGCACAATCATCTGACCCGTCAGCTCTGGTTCTGACACCCTGCTGAAGGCCCAGGAGCTGAAACAGTAGAGCTGTAAGTTACTATGCCAGAGATGTTCGGTTTTCTTTCTCTGAAACCTATGAAAATTTCTCATTTTTGTAAGGAATTAGAATGTGCTTAGATAAAAAATTAATTTAAATTTGTATTAAATAAACACACATGTACACAAACATGGTCAGAGTCATTCACTTGTGAAATACATTTCGTCTGTGTTGCACCTACAGCCTTCTCAAAAACTCATCATCTCTAAATATGGACCTTGTAGAAACAGTAAAATGATGGTTCACAGAAACCCCATGCTCCTTAAAGGATACATGGAGAAAGGAGGAATAAGTTCAAGACAGCACCATGCCAATGGTTGTAACACTGTATAATATACTTGAAAATTAAAAAGAGAGCTGACCTTAGATGACTTCACCACAAATAAATAAATTTAAGTATATTAACTAATACATGTTGATGAAGTTGATTTAGCTATTCCACAATGAACACATTTATCAAAACATTCTGTTGTTCATCATAAATGCACACAATTTATTTATCAATTAGCTTTAATTCATTCATCTTTTAAAGGAAGTCATTGTCCTTATGTAAGTTCGCAGAAAGCTCACTGCATACTTTTTGTTAGCAAAATTTCTAACCATTGCCCTCATTGTTGGCAGAATGCACAAAAGCCGCTTGTAGTAACTGTGCTCTAAGTTCACCAAAGAGCCAAGTTTCCTATATAAAATGAAAGCAAGATAAATAGCTAAACCTGACCATGCTCCCTGTTTACTTGACAGCTGCCCTTCCCAAAGCCTGCCAGGAATGCAGGGGTGCAAAGCCCACTCATGAACACATGGTTGAACAAACACACTCAGCAGGCTGGGGCAGGAGGCTGGGCTCGCAGGATGAACAAGTGTGAGGATGAACTTGTTCCAGCTCCTCAAAGGAGTGATCACTCAAATCCAGGAGGAGAACACAGAGGTCTGCAAGAGGAGGAAGGAATGCGATCTGGGAAGAGGGTGATGAGACACAGTAAGAGGCACCTCTCCTGGAGTCAGTGCTACCCAAGAAGAAGCCCCATCTTAAACAGGGAAAGCAAGAGCATCTTTTGATGTGCCCTGGCCACACCATGGCTGAGGATTCGCTCACATTGAGGTCCAAGTGTTTTCTGTTATTGACATTGTTTCAAAGATTTTAGTTGGCTTAATTCTTGATTCTAGAACTGAGTGACACTTCATTCTGCAAACCAGGATAAGGGTTCCCAGGTCCACATTGTAAGAACAATATAAATAAGACAGGAAGCATTCAGAAGAAAATGACCAAGGTGAGAACCCCATTCAAAGCATGCTCAGCACCCTGGGGTTGATATCTGTATCTGTTGAATGGCAGAATGCGTAAGGAGGAAATGTGGGTACTGTTAGCAGGAATTGGGCCTCGGGAAACTCAGTGAAGGAGCAGTGTGCTCAGGCCTTCTCAGAGGCAGATGCCAGGACAGGCATGCAGGGGTCTTATTAGGGGAGGTCTAGCTGATCCTGGGGACAGGCTCTTCCAGAGCCTTTATTTCCCCTGCATCCTGACATCTCTCCCTGGGTGTCTCTGCATCACCTCAAAGCCAGAGCACCTCTTCTCAAACACCACCCATTGCACCCTCAGGGCCAAATGGAGAGAGTAATCTGAGTTTGAGACACAGATTTCGTGTCTCCCAAGAGCCCGCAATAAAATTTGTTTGAGGACCAATCTTCTTGTCTTCCATCAGCAATATACCACTTTAAGTGTGTCATAAAATGATTAATGCTTGCTAGCACTATTTTAACCCCTTTCTTTTATTTAAAAAAAAAGTCATGACTAAGACTCAGAGAATTAAGAGTTGAAATTAGAGCAAAGTAAGGGATAAAATGGGAGGGGTCAGATATCCTAAAGACATAGGGAAGATCAATGGAGTAGAAGCAGATTGAGAGGGAGGGGGAGGGTTGGGAAAAGGGCAGAAATGCAGGGTGAATTTGACACAATTACACCATGAGCATGAGTGAACACAACACAGTGAATTTCACCCTTGACACTATTTATATAGAGCATCAATTAATAAATGAATAAATGAGTAAAAGGAAGACCAGGAAAGTAGAGAAAGTGGAATAGGGGGAGGGAGGAGAGGAGGAAACATGATCAGGGGGCACTGAAATGGACCATCCTGTATGATTACATCAAAATGGACCCAACTATTATGTATAATTCACAAATGAAAGGAAATAAATTATGGAGATTATATATATCCTTACACATAAAATTATGTATACATTAATATACTCTTTTTAAATACATAGAGGGAAATTACTTTAGGCTTTGAATTTGTAGAATAAATTAGATTAAAATTTTTAGCTCTTCAAATTAGAGTCTTTTCAACTAAGGAAAATGTATCACTATTAACTAAAGTCATTGTTCATATTCTTTTTTGAAGAGTTAAAAAATAAATTCTGGGCCACGTTGTTTGTAAATTTTATTCCTAAAATTTTGTCAGTGCTATTGAGAATGTCATTTTTTATTTCCTTTATTTTTTTACATATTTATAGATGATATAGTAAAAACAGAAAAAGATTAATAAAAGCAAATGTTTGGGGGAGGGCGTGAAATAATGAGTTTATATACATTGTGGTTGGAAAATGAATTGAGAGCAACTGGGCTTGGCTAGAAAAGGTGAAGAAGATTTGGAATTTTACCCAGGCCCTGGTACATTCTGCAGGTCCATGGGGCTGGAGAAACACTCACATTTGTGAAAAGGAGACATGTACATGAATGTTCACACCCAAGCAATGGAATAAGTAGAGCTGCATTCTGGCACTGCAGTAACCCATAGCCAGGCAGTTGCATGCTGCAGCCCACACACCCTCCCAGCAGAACTCCACCAACCTGCTGCCAACCAACACAAGCAGGCTCAGAAGGAACCCTTTCAGAGTGACACCATTTCCATGGGCATCAAATAAGCCACAGATGGAATCCAGGCATGCATACATAGACCTGTGTGCAAATGGCCAACACCAATCTCAAGATACACACCACCTCCAAGGAAGAACGTGGTCAGGAGGGCGTTGCATGGTGACTTCTGCCGCATGGATCTTTTCAGCCAGAAGACAGGTGCACAGGTGCATATGCAGCTTCCTTATATAGCTCGGTGACTGGTGTATTTCATTCAAATTTGTACTAAAAACACTGCCACTTTCTGTATTTCAATTCTGTAACCTGTTTATTTAATTTTCCTCCTGTTCTTAGAGGTTTTTTTCACTATTATGGTTGGGTTTTCCAGGCAGTTCATCATATCATCTGAAAATATTGCCGTTTTCTAACCAGGATTGCAGTTTCCCCCTAACTTCATTGTATCATTCCCAGAACAATTTAACATGATGATTATAGAATTAACCTATTTCTACTCTCCATCACCAAACATGACATTGGCTATTGTTACAATGCAGTGACAGGACACAGAATGTGTGGATTTGACAGGTGGGGAGTGTGATGGACACATACGTGTGATGGGCATATATACAACACCCAAGAATTGTGGATTTTTTTCTTTACATCCTATACAAGGCAACTTTCCATAAATTTTAATAAGAATGATTGTGTACATACTGAGGAGTGGGATAGTTGGGTCAAATGGTGGTTCCATTCCAAGTTTTCTGAGGAATCTCCATACTGCTTTCCAGAGTGGTTGCACCAATTTGCTGTGCCACCAGCAATGTATGAGTGTGCCTTTCCCCCACATCCTCACCAACATTTATTGTTGTCTATATTCTTGATGATTGACATTCTGACAGGAGTGAGTTGAAATCTTAGTTTTGATTTGCATTTCTCTAATTGCTAGAGATTTTGAACACTTTTTCATATATTTGTTGATCAATTGTATTTCTTCTGTGAAGTGTCTGTTCAGTTTCTTAGCCCATTTATTACTGGGTTATTTTTTTTTTTTTGATGTTAAGGTTTTTGAGTTCTTTATATGTTCTAGGGGTTAATGCTTTATCAGAGGAGCATGTGGTAAAGATTTTCTCCCAATCTGTAGGCTCTCTCTTCACTTCATTAACTGTTTCCTTTGCGGAGAAACTTCTTCATTTGAATCCATCCTATTTATTGATTCTTGATTTTACTTCTTGCCCTTTTAGAGTCTTGTTAAGGAGTCAGATCCTAGGCTGACATGGTGAAGATTTGGGCCTATATTTTTTTCGATTAGGATCAGGGTCTCTGTTTTAGTGCCTAAGCCTTGAATCAACTTTGGGTTGATTTTTATGCAGGGTGAAAGATAGAGGTTTAATTTCAATTTGCTTCATATGGATTTCCAGTTTTGTCAGCACCTTTTGTTGAATAGGCTATCTTTTCTCCAGTGAATGTTTTTGGCACCCTTGTCTAGTATGACATAACTGTATTGATGTGGGTTTGTCTCTGTGTTCTTTATTCTGTACCATTGTTCTACAAGTCTATTTTGGTGCCAATGCCATGCTGTTTTGGTTACTATAGCTCCCTAATATAGTTTAAGGTTTGGTATTGTGATGCCTCCTGCTTCACTTTTCTTACCAAGGGTTTCTTTAGCTATTCTGAGTCTCTTATCTTTCCAAATAAATTTCATAATTGTTTTTTTCTCTTTCTATGAAGAATGTCATTGGTATTTTAATAGGAATTGCATTAAGTCTATGTAACACTTTTGGTATTATGGCAACTTTGACAATATTAATTCTCCCTATCCAGGAGCATGGGAGATCTTTCCATCTTCTGAGGTTTTCTTCAATTTCTTTCTTTAGTGTTCTGTAGTTTTCATTGTAGAGGTATTTCACTTCTTTTGTTAGATTGATTTCCAGGGGTGTTTTGTTTTTTTTTTTTTTTTGAGGCTATTGTGAATGGAGTAGTTTTCTTAATTTCTCTTTCAGTGGATTCATTGCTGGTGTATAGGTATGTGTTTGATTTATGGGTGTTGATTTTATATCCTGCTACTTTGCTAACTTTCTTTATTAGTTCTAGAAATTTCTGGTGGAATTTTTTTTGGATCTTTTAGATATAGAATCATGTAATTAGCAAATAGTGTTAGTTTGATTTCTTCTTTACCTATTTGTATGTGTTTAATTTCTTTCTTTTGTCTAATTTCTAGAGTTTCAAGGATGATGTTGAATAGAAATGGTAAAAGAGGACATCCTTGTCTTGTTCCAGTCTTTAGCAGGAATGCTTTCAATTTTTTCCATTTAGAATGATGCTGGCCTTGGATTGAGCATATATAGCTTTTCCAATATTGAGGTATGTTTCTACTATCCCTAGTTTTTCTAGTGTTTTGAACATAAAGGTGTGCTGTATTTTGTCAAATGCTTTTTCTGCATCTATTGAGATGATCATATGATTCTTGTTTTAAAATCTACTAATATGATGAATTACATTTATTGATTTCTGTGTGTTGAACAAACCCTGCATTCCTGGGATGAATCCCACTTGATTGTGGTGCACAATCTTTTAAATATGTTTTTGTATGTGATTTGCCTGAATTTTATGAAGAATTTTCGCATCTATGTTCATCAGTGATATTGGTCTGAAGTTTTCTTTCCTTTATTTATACCCAAATTACTTAAAATCAGCACACTACATTAATGCAGCCACATCAATGTTTATAGCAGTTCAACTCCCAATAGCTAAACTATGAAACCAAACTAGGTATCCTTCAATAGATGAATGGATAAGGAAAATGTGGTTTATATATTCAATGAAATATTACTCAGCTTTAAAGAAAAATGAAATTATGGTATTTATTTATCAGTAAAAGGGTGAAGTTGGAGAATATCATGCTAAGCAAAATAATCCAATCCCCTCAAACATGCCAAATATTTTCTCTAATATGTGGAAATAAATTCACAATAAGGTGGGAGGCACTAGAGAAGAATAGCGTTACCTTAGATTAAGTAGAGGGAAGTGAAGGGAGGGTAAGATAGGGGGATATGGGGATAGGAAGGATAGTAAAATGAAACAGACATCATTACTGTATGTATATATGTGATTACATGACCAATATGATTCTGCAATATGTACACTCAGAAAAGTAAGAAATTATAAATGCATTCTACTGTCATGCATAACTAATTAAAACAAATAAAAATTTAAAAATGAATGATTGGCTTGGTATGTATGTTTCATATTCTCATACTTTAATATATAAAGACAATCAAATGACTTTTCCTCATTCAATCTTTTAAAAGAGTATACTCTATTATATTTTCCCATTTTAAACCACCCTTCCATTCTTGGAGCCTCACATTTGCACATTATATTTTTAAAATACCAGTGTTTTATCTCTGATGTTGTAATGATGACACTCTTCTGTGTTCAACGTGGGTGGGATTGGGCAGTTTTCTCATATGTGCCCTGCTCTGTAGGTTACAGGGTTAACTGACATTGGGAAAGAATAAGGAGAGACTCATCTATCCTGATGTGAAGGAAGGGTCTAGAATTTATCAAGAAGATATGACAGAATTCCCCAAGGAAGGCAACAGTTTTCATATGGAGGTACAGGGTCTTTTTTGATTACTTTCTTAATTTTTTCCATCTGAGGATTTTCTTTAGATCTTTAGAAATGAAATCCTAACACAGCATAGTTTTACAGTCCCCACAGTTTCAGCATCATAGTCCTACACATTTCTCTTGCAGCAGATAAAATTATTCTTTTGGAGACTGGAGACATATTTCACCATGAGTGTTTTATCTGTGGGAACTGTTTGGGTTTTTTTCTACATTCAAACTTTTCTTCCAAGTAAAATAAAATCATCTCCCTCAGTCTTTCCTCTTGTTATTACCCAAATGAAAGATAGCAGAGTGGGGAAAATTGCCAGTCTCTTGTCTAAACTATGGCAATTTCTACATGGCTGGTGGTTCCTTTTTAGCCAGTCAGAACATTACAGTGACAATATACCCTTCTTACCAAGAAAGCAAAACCAAAAGAGAGATCTGGGGGAGAAAAGGACAAAGCAAAATGAATTTCTCAGCAGCAGAATCTTAAGATACCACCACAACAATTCTTGTACTTCTTTCTCAATGTTCACAGGCTATTGCTACAAGGTGGACAGTAGAAGTCAACTAAGATTGTTGGTTAGGATAGTTCTAGGCAAAGGAGTAAAGAAATCCAATATTTCAGTTATAATATCAGGGTCAGAGTCAGTCTGTAGAAAATTAAGAACAATGACTTTCTGTTCCATAACAGAAAAAAAAAATATTGTTGAAAATGACTTTTAACTTTTTTTAAAAACTTGCCTTTCATAGCTTTACAACTGATTCAGCACAGCATTTATTAACAGTAGTTATGATGGCGGTGTCCATTTTTCTAGACATTCCCAGTCAATATTCACTAAAAATCCTCATTGGATTGTTTCAAGTATTCTAAGAAATGATAATAAGGCCCAAGCCTCATGTAACTGGAGCTGGGTATCCTTTCTCTGTGTGTATTTCTGATTGTGAGGCTCTTCAAACCTGGACTGATAGCAGAGGTGCTCAAAACTGCATTAAGACAACAGTCTCTCCTCACCCCCAGTTTGTCTTAGCTCAGATTTGAGAGTGTGGCTTTTATCTGCCCATGCTGTGCAATCACTCCATAACTTACCTACTTAGGTAAATGTGGAATATGACAGTCTGCAACTGGTTTGCTGCAGTGTCTGAGACCAGGACCTCTCAGGTTACACTGAGTGTGATTTTTCCCTCTAGTCCTTCCCAAGGAAACAGGAGAATGATGGATAGGAGCAGGGCCTTGCAGGCCAACAGCTCAAAGAATCTGCTTCATTTCATTTACTTCTTCATACTTATTTCATTTGCTTCAACAATGTTCAGCAAGTCAATCCCTAAACTTCTGACTTTTTATCATAAACATGTCCCCACCATAGGAAGGTTCTAAGGATTAATCAATATGCCATTTACAAAGGGCTTGTCACAATGCCTGGCATGTTGAATGGTTCCTAGGTAATATTTTAAAGGCCTTAAGGAGTTATCTAAAACAATGTCCTTTCCAAATTCCTGAAATAATATATTTCAGTGGCTCCCAGGCTTAACAAGAATTCTGTTCATATTTTCCTTAAAGTAATATTGTCGTCATCTGGATCATGGCAATCATGTAGGACAGGATTTCTTAGGCCGTGTGCTAAAGAAGTTTATGTTCCCCCAGAACTCATATGCTGAGATCCTAACACCAAGGTGGTGGTATTAGGAGGTAGGGCCTTCCAGAGATGCTTAGGTCATGAGGGAAAAATTCTCAGGACAGAATTAGAGTCTTATTTTACTTAGGTTTTGGATTGCTATGACCAAAAAAAAAAAAAAAACAGCAAAACAACTTAAAGGCCAGGTGTGGTGGTGCTTGCCTGTAATCCCAGCAGCTCGGGAGTCTGAGGCAGGAGGATTGCGAGTTCAAAGCCAGCCTCAGCAAAAGCAAAGCACTAAGCAACTCAGTAAGACTCTGTCTCTAAATAAAATATATAATAAGGCTGGGGATTATTATATAATAATAATATATATTATTATTATTATAGTCAAGTGCCCCTGAGTTCAACCCCCCCCAAAAAAAAATACTTAGAGTGACAGTTTATTTGGGTTCATGGTTTCAGAGGTCTCAGTCCATAAATAGTTGACTCCTTAGCTCTGGGCCCAAAGTGAGGCAGAACATGACAGGAGAATGTCCCAGAGGAGAGCTGCTCAGCTCATGGCAGAGACAGGAAGCAGAGCAAAAGAGAGAGGGGAAGATGTGCCCTTCCAGAACATTCCCCAGTGACTCTCCTCCTCCAGTCACGCCCTACCTGCCTACAGTTACCACCCAGTCAGTCCACTCAAAGTAGAATGGACTGAGTAAGGTACAGTTTTCATAATCTGAACAATTTACCACTGAATATTTCTGCAGTAATAGGAGATTTGGGGGAACACTTCAGGTCCAAACCATAACATGCTCTTTTCTTGGAGAACCCAGAGAGAGAGTTTGCCTCCTCCATCATGTAAGGACACAGTGAGAGGCCCCATGTGTGGACCAGGAAGAGAGCCTTGACCTGATGCTAAATTCACCAGATGCTAGCAGCTTGATCTTATATGCTCCCAAGCCCCCAGAACTATGGGAAACACATTTCTGTTGCCACTAAGTCACAGGGTCCATGCGATTTGGCTATAATAGCCCTCAACAGACTAAGGCACTTGCTCCTCCTTGTTTTTGTATTTGTGAGAGGTGTAGTCCAAATTCCTTTGCAGAAGATCTCACAAAGATGTCACAGTCCTCCAAGCAGAGAGATGAGGTGGGAGAACTGAGTCATCACCCAGGACTGTGGAGCATGATCAAGCCTACTTAACACCTGCACAGCAGGAGAGAGCCCCTGGCTCAGGCTGCAAGGTGAGCAGCTCAGGTCCACACCTGCAGTAGTTCATTGGCAGTGAGCACAGCAGAAAGATTCAATGATGACATTTTTCATTAGATGCTATTCTCATGCTTTGCCATTAGATTTGGGAACCACTTTTGCATTAACTGGTTCATCAAAATAATTCATCACAGATTTCAAATAAAGTCATAATTAGAAAGGAACACTTATGCTACATCATGCTATGTGCAAGGCATCCTTCTAAAACACCTAATTTCTATAAATGTGTCACATCTTCTAATTCTTACTCCAACCCTCAGAGGCAAGTGGTAACATTTCATCCTTATTTTACAGATGAGGAGAGCAAGAGACAGATAAGTAAAGTAACATGCAGGGCCACGTAACCCCCATGTGGGCACCTCAGGCTTTAACATTGACAATTTTACCCACATGTAGTTGGTATTTCACTGTGACAGTTACTCAGGTGACAAGCCATCCTCAGGAAAGTTGTAAGACAGTCTGACAAGAGGAAACCATAAGCCCATTCCTAAATCCATTGTAGGCAATATAGGTTCAGGAAAAAAAAAAAAAAAACACTCATCAAATTAAATTAAAAGTGAATGTTATTGGTTTCATGGTTTAGTTTGTATGTAATTTACAAATATGCTTATGACATCCTTCTGAGAAATGTATACTTAGTTTTATATTTGTATTTAAATAGTTTTGTAAAAAAATTGTTTAGGTCAACCCTGAAAGGTCAAAATATTCTTACAAGGTCCTGTATCTCAAGTTTGAGATCACAGTGGGATAACATTTCTTGTCTAACCCCCTCATCTTATCACTTACAATGTTCCTCCTGCCCCAAGGCCCAGTATGATTCTGTTTTCTCTTACAAACCTTGACCCTAGAACAACGTGGAAGAGGACACCACATGCACCCCTGGGGTACACTGGTCACAGTAGCTCACTTCCCTTTGATTCTCTCTCTCTCTCACCCTGTGTGTAACCATCTCCTTACATGATATTTTCCTCCATGAGGACAGGAAATCTGTTCTCCTTGCTGTTCACACTCTTTGGGCAGAACACTCAGGGTTCTGCATCTAGTAGATGTCCCATGTCTGTTAAATAAAAAGAGCTCCACACAAAGACTAAGACCACCCTGCACTTTTAATTTATCTGTTTCCATGTTTCACAAAGCCCTGGGGGACTGAATTTTGTAATCTTACTGCAGGTTCTCCAGCAAGCACCCTCTGGTCTGTGCTCCAAGGCCTGCAGGAATGGAGAGCTCATTCTGGGGGAGGCACCATGCTGGTAGGAGTGCCATGGGGGTCAGTCCATCTTGAGACCATATTAGGCAATCTAGTATGGTCTTTGTGCCATTGCATTAATAATATTGTATTAGACTTTGCACTGCTGGGCCCAGTTCTGCTCTCTGGTGTTGACTGAACCAGCCTTGTCCATCAGTACAAAGAAACATACCTGACAGTTGGTTTCCTTCTCCATTTTCTCATGAGGGAACTAAGGCCCAAAGGATTTAAAACATTTGCCTAAGGTCACTCAGGTGAATACAGAGACAGTTTCACATGTAAACTTGGCCCTCTGGATTTGAAGCTACTGGAAGATCCAACCCATGTCTCCAGTTCATTTGTACCTTCTTTACCACTTCCTTACCACTAGTCCTGGTAGATTTAAAATGAGTGTTTCTTCAGTGGATGAATAGGTGCATGAATTAATCATTCTGGGACCAATAAATGTAAGCTAAGTACCCAGATACTGTACCCTGCAGTTTCAGAAGGCAGGCAGCAATTAGCCTGTGCTATATTGTGGAATAAAGCCACAAGGTGATTCATGAAACTATTTGGAGATGATACAGAATTCTGGTGAGATTCTTGCCAGAAACAGTACATTACAATATGCTGCAAAAAAGGCAGCATTTGGTGGCTTGGCTCATGAAATATACAACATGGGAACAGCCTGAAGCATTGCTGAGCTCTGTCCTGGCATTTCCCTGAATTCTCTAAATACATGGAGCAAGAGCCTCTGAAGGAGAGGGGTGAAACTGCTCACTCCACCTGGGAAATCAAGTGGGTAGACACTCAGTGATGGAAGGCAACCCCCTTTGTAACTTCCTCTGGTGGAAGGAAGGAAGAGCCAGGGCATCCTGCCCTGGACAGAGGGAGCTCTGCCCAGTCAGTGGGGGTGGCTATGGTATTGCAGCAGAAAAAGCAATGGAGGGTTTGATACCAGTAGCAACAAAGGCCAAGTGTCCAGGAAGGGCCAGCATTTGGTCAAGGGTGATAGCAATGGTAGGTAGGCCAGGTATCTACAAGGGAAACCACGTCATCTTTTGTCAAAACCAAGACTTGTCACTTTCCACAGTGGCTATCAGTGTGATGACTCCCAGGAGGAGAACAGAAAGGAGCTCCAGGAGACAGACTTGGGGTGACATGTGCTGGAGGGTTGGAGGCTGGTGCTCAGCCCAAGGGAGATCAGGGAGCTGGAGAGCAGCAGCCACGAGAAGGAAGCTCTCTAGGGCTGTAGGCGCAACTTGCAGAACAGCCATGTGGACCATGAATGAAGCAGATTGAGTGATGGTCCTGAGAGAGGTGGCAGCTGGCCTGGCAACCAAAGGAGATGGGGACATCCAAGAACTCCCTGAAGCTTTCCCAATATCCTTGGAGAATTGAACTGGTTTTCCTGCAACTGAGCAGGATGAGAGTTCAAGTGATGATCATTTGGAAAATTCTTGTGGCCTCATGAGTCTTTTCATGGAATAAAACTGAAATTTCAGCATTTGACAGCTTCCCTAGCAGACAGGGGACATCCACTGGATGAAAATGAACTCCCCCAGAGTGCTAAGACTTCAGTCATGGTCAAAAGACCCAGACCTCCAACTTCCGAAACCAGCTTAATGCCGAGAAAGCTTTTGTGGATCCAGAATTTTGCAAGGTGGTACTAATACAAAAATTGTGAAAAAGTGTACTTTACCCAGGTGGCTGGCCTTCTTCAACACAATCCGCCCATCTTTCAGGACTCCCACATGCACTCTTTGACTCCCACATGCACTCTTAAAGAGTGTCCTCCAGGTTTATGGCTTTTCTAGTCTTCTAAATTTATATTCTTCAATTTGCAAGCAGCCTACTTCATTTTAAGGAGTTTTGGAAATGTCCAAAAAAAAAGTCATTTTGAGTGAATTACCTCTACTGTAGATGAAGGGAAGGATGTTTTCTTTGATTTATTTTTGTCCCTTTGTTTCCAGAGCTGTAGCACACAGACAGTAGGGTTTTGCACCATTATTAACATACATCAGAGGCAGAACAAATCAATGGCTGAAGAAACCACACACAAAGAATCAGCTAACCAATCACCTGATTTTCCTTTCGCTTCAGGTGATTCACTCATTGTTCCTCCAAATACAGCCCACCTGTCCAGTAGCGGCCCCCCATACAGCAGATGTCCCAAAGAGAAAAGTCAACTTTCATTGGAATTAATACCTTTTTCTTACACTGATCTGCTTTTAAAGAGGTTTCTTTCATTTTTCTTTGTTTAAGAATAAAACGTGCTATTGAACTAAAACAGAGCAAGATTGAGAGCCACATCTGAAAGCCCTGGACTCCTTGAAGGCCAGGCTGATCACCACCTGCTGCTCCTAACTCTTTTATTCCATGGCAAAACCAGCTCCAACTTCCTTCCTGCAAAGGCCTCTTTTATCTTGTTTTTAAAAAAAAAAAAAAAAAAAAAAAAAAACTCATTAGCACATTTTGTCTTTCCCTAAGAATGTTACTGAGTTTAAGCCATTACAAAAGGAATTATGTAATCAGCCACAATCTTTGAATATTCCCCCTAAGTTTGTAGAAGGAATGAGATCATCAAAACAATCCCTGACCCTAGGAAGAAGATGAAAACCATCTGGAGAAATGAGTCTGGTGAGTTTCCTGAGTTACAGAGATTGTCCATTCACAGAATCTCCTGTTCACACCTCTCCCTCCACTCATTCCTCACTCCAGGAATTCTACAATCTGTGGCTTCAGAGAAAATGTGCTACATGATGAGAATGTGTCAATCTGCTTTTGGAATTCATAGATGGTGCCCAGCAAGACAGGACTGCTGTAGTTCAATGTTTGAGTGTCCTGGGTCCTTTCTTCCCCAATCACCTCCAACTCACCAGAACTCATTTATGGCAGTCAAGTCAGGAATTAAATGGGGGTGGGGGGAGTTACTTTTTTTTCTTTGAGAATTTGTGTATAAAAAGTTATAAAACTGTATTAGTCTTGGTTCTTAAGAGAGACAGATCCAATAGGATATACAGTCATCCCTTGGTATCCATGGGGATTGGTTCCAGGACCTTTCCTGGGTACCAAAATCTATGCATTTATATTCTATTTATAAATCTATTCAAGCCCTTATATAAAGTGGCAGAGTATTTGCATTTAACTTATGAACATTCTTTATGCTTTAAATCATCTATAGATGATTTATAACTCCTAATACAATGTAAATAATTGTCTTGCTGTACAATTTAGGAAATAATGATAAGAAAAATATCTGCATGTCTTCAGTAAAGATACAGCTTTAAAAAATATTTTTAGTCTAATCTGCTAACTCAGAACCTTCCTGAATATGTAGATATAGATAATATATAAATATATGAGTGAAGATTTCTTAGAGAAATTCACTCCAGTGATTATGGAGTCTGAGAAATTCATAGTATGCAATTATAAGCAAGAAACCTGGTTGTAGCTCAGGTCAAATCCAGAAGTCTCAGAACCAGAGAAACCAATGGTGTAATTCTATTTTTGTGTGTGTGTGTGGGGGGGGGTACTGAGGATTGAATTCCGGAGCACTTGACCACTGAGCCACCTCCACAACCCTAGTTTGTATTTTATTTACAGGTCTCACTGAGTTGCTTAGTGCCTAGCTTTTTGCCGAGTCTGGCTTTGAACTCTATCTCCTGCCTAAGGCTCCTGAGCTGCTGGAATTACAGGTGTGTACCACTGTTCCTGGCCAAATGGTTTAATTCTTACTCCAAAGTCAAATGCCTAGGAGTTTGAGAGGGTGACTGTGAATGCTTCAGTGTCCAGAACATGGAGAAGCTGGAGTTATGATGTTCAAGGCACTAGAAAAAGATGGCTCCAACACTGAAAGAGAATTTGACCTTTCTCTGCTTTTTTGTTCCATCCAGTCCCTGATGACTGGTGTGCCCAGACAACATCGGGGGAGGGCAAGTCTTGCTTTCTCAGTCCACTGATTCAAATGTGGGGGGAAACATGCTCAGACTCACCCAGCTCTCTAGGTATGGCAAGTATGTTAGTGCAGTTAAGTTGACACCTAAAGTGAACCATCTAGACACTGTACATCTCAAGTGTATTTAACATAGGAAGAAAAGCCAATTTTATTATAATTAAGCATTTTCAAGCCCCCCATTTATCTGTTATTTATATAAGTAATATTTACTGCGAAACCTAAGTTTTAAAAAATAATTTTATAAGAAAAATTTCTTAATCACCTCTGCCTTATCTTATTCTCCAGAGAGAACTGCTGCTAATTAGTGAATGAGATTTCCATGAAAAGAATAAAATTTCATTAAATCAAGCTGGGGCTGTAGCTCAGTGGTAGAGCACTTGTCTAGCATGTGTGAGGCACTGGGTTTGCTCCTCAGCACCACATAAAAATAAGTAAATATATTGTGTCCATCTACAACTAAAAAAAAAAATTAAGTTTCATTAAATCAAGATTGCCCACCAACTTTGAGTTATTTGGGGAGTAAAAAGGGCAACAGGATGTGGTTATCAGTGGGCACAGTGGCACACACCTGTAATCCCAACCACTCAGAAGGGTGAGGCATGAGAGCTCAAGCAGTGGCAGCGTGGGCAACTTGTGAGACCTTGACTCAAATAAGGTTGGGGATGTAGCTCAGGCGTACAGTGACCCTGTACATCAATTCACCAACATTCTTCAACATTCTTTTCTGTCTCTTGCCCTTGTGCTTGACTAAAGGATGGTACTTAGCACTACAGGATCAATTCACATTTCTGGCACCTGACCCAGCCGTGGTTTTGCCCAATCTTACACACATTCTGGATCCGCCCTTGTACTTGGTTCCTAGTCTACAGTTGCCAGCCCGATATTCGCCTGCATGCTAATGAGAGAAATCTCCGGATATACCAACAGCCTCTCAGACACATCTCCTCCCTACACTCCTGGCCCATCTTGCTGCTATCTACCCATGCTACTGAGCCAGAGAACCAGAAAGCACCCTGGGCCCACCAGCGCTTGCCCACATCCTGTACCACTCATCACCGATTCCTGTGGATTTTCCTCTCTAAATCTCTCTCAAATCCACACTACCTCCCCTGAATTGCTTCCTAGCTACGTCTGCTTCTCAACAGATTGCAGGAGCTCTGCCAACTCCCTCTCCAAAAAGCCATCTTTCATCAGCTGTCTTCCCATATTCCGAGTGCCACAACCTCTTCCTTGCCAGGGAACCAGCTTCTGGACAGATTTACCTGCTCCCAGTCTTTCTTTGCAAAACAGTCAGGTATGTCTTCCCCATCCTTTTGGTCTCAGAATAGGTGCCATTTCCTAAGGAGTCCTGGCTCTGGTCACTCATTAAAATGAGACACACACACACACACACACACACAAACACACTTTAGCATCTCTGTGTTTAAATCCCACCCTCCCATTGAATTATTAACAGTTTTGATCACTTCTTTATCTCCAGCATCCTGCCTGTGACCTGGAACAGATTTGACATTCAAGAAATATGTGTTGAATGAATGAATGAACCAATGGTATTTTCTAACCAGTCTTTCTCTGGCCCCTTTTTATGTTATTTTATTCTCAAGCTGGGAAGGTCTTGCTAACTTGCAAATATGATCTCCTCACTCTGTTGCTCAAAATTTTAGCAAGGGAATTTCAAGAACCTATTCAGACTCTCATGCTATCTCACACTTCCCCAGTACAGGTAATACCACTCAGGGACTCCCTGCAGTTGCCCATCTAAACAGCTGCCATTTCACAAATGGACCAAGGAGTGTATCCCACTCCTTCCAGGTCCCCTCACTGTGTCCTGCTCCCAAAAGCCTCCTGCACCCTCCAAACACTGGACTCAGTGGTGCTTCTACTATACCAAAGGTTGGAGTTTGGTCTGTTTCTACCCTGCACACACACGTGTATTCCTTGAGGAATACACAAAGCTACTTATTTTCATATTTCTAGTGCTTCCCCTGTGCTTAGAGAATATGAGAGTTTAATGTTATTTAATTAGATTAACAGGGTGATATTTGTGCGAATTAGCATCCTGTCTAATCAGGCGACAGCAGTCAGGACAGACCCTGAGATGGATGGGGGCTGTGCACACTGATCACCATGGGCACGCCCTGTGTCAGCTGAACGCCAGCCTGGGGCTGAGGAACCCCTCCGGTGCTCACTCATTCCCTGGGCGTCTCCCAAGGACAGGTAGCTGCAGAGCCAGGGGCACATTGCCTCTCCTCCAACAGCCTCTCAGAGGCTCTTTGGAAAACCCCTTCTGGCCTGGCAATCAGCACCCAGCCTGGGCCAGCGCCCTCTGCGCGTCTGCGCAGCTGTGATCACAGCACTCGGTGTCATTCCTCTTGGGAGGGCTTCCCATGAAATGCACCAGAGCCCCACCTGGGCTTTGCACAGCTCAGCTGCGGAGTGATTTATTGCTCTGGAAGTAATTGTCAAAACTTCTTGCCGACTTCGTTCTATTTTGCTGAAGGGGAAAAAAGATGTATTTTGAACAAAACAAGTCGAGGACACAGTACCTGCAAGGAATTAGCTGATGAATAGGAGCGGAAAGGCACAACACCTCAGGGGTGTAACCTCACCCGGTGAGCTCAAGCTTCCACCTCCTAACGTGGGTGTTGTGGCTGCAGCTGCAAATATACTGCCCCACCCCCTGTCCAGGAGAGGGCCAGTTCAACTAACCAGCGCTGACTATCTTCTGCATGCCAGGCCCACAAACCCAACTTCTGATCAACTTTTCCAGGGAAACACCCAACACCACCAGAAACATGGTGTCTCTGAGATGAACTCGCTGTGTAAATGGCCCCTGCCTGGATTTTATTCTTTCCGTAAATTGTTATGCCATTCCTGCAGTCACCCAGTTGTAAATGACTTCCTCCTCCGGCTGGTCCCACGGTTGGCTGTTCTGTGAGGAGTCTGGTCGTGGTATCCCATGGACTTCACCTGTGGGTCCAGCCTGTTCCACCTGCCTTGGATTCCCTCGGCAGCCTCCTCCTCCATCAGCCAATATCCATCAATCACTTCCATTAGTTTTCCCAAAACACAGCATTCATCTGCTCCTGTCTGCTCAAAACTGTTGGTGTCTGTCCATCGCATACCCTCTGTGTTTCCCAAACTTGCCTGAGGAGTTTGTCTTGTCCAATGCGTTGAATTTTTAAATTTTAAAATGAGAATCCTGGACGTTCCAGTTCAGTAAGCCCAGAATAGTGTCAAAGCAGTGTTTGTATTTTTGGGCATTCATATGATCAGAAAGTCTGGCAACACTGACCAGTAGCCCTGATGTCTTCCCACAGAGATCCTCCCCACCTGGCTGGGCTCACCTCCCACTTCCTCCTCTACCTTCAGATGGAGGTTTGCTATTATCACACTGCATGGTCTGCCCTGATGGGCTGAAAGTCTTTCCATGTTCCCCCTCTGGGACTTTCATCCCATTTTCCTGATGAAATCCCATGCGTCCTTCAAGGACAGGAATCTGCTACTGCACAAAACCTTCCCCCATCTGTCTTAGTGCTTGCTCCCCTTTCCCTTTCCACCTTCTCTCCCTCTTGTCCAGTGATCCTCTCCTGCAGAGTGAGTGTCAGCACTCACTCTTTTCCTGCCTCTTCCTGGCTTTCCTTCCAGCTGTCATCTCTCCAAGTAGACTTCCAGCTCCCTTTCAATCAGGACGGAGGTATCAGTTCTCCTTGGTCCCACAAAACCCAGCTCTCACAATCATCTCAGGTGGCATCTGCCCATGACTTGCAACTAAAGCAATTCTGGTTGTTTCCTCTCCTTAACACTTGGACCTGTTGATGGACAGTTGCTCCAATGTTTCAATTTTGTCACTGAGACGTGACTCGCCCCCTCAATAGCTATGGAGAGACTCCAGAGTCAGGCCAGCTGCTAGGCACTATAGATCCAACAGTGAGGTAAACCACCCCTGCACAAGTGAAGTTTCCATTCCAGAGCAAGGAAGGAGACAATCCACTGACAACTAGCAAGTAACTCTGCACTGTGTCAGATGGTGACAAGCAATATATTTGCCATTTGATATGTGTCATTTCAGAAATGCCAAGTCAAAACACATAAATTTGAATGAGATTCTGTAATAAACACAAGAGATTTCTAATAAGCCAGAAAATGGTGAGCCCAGTGAGCTGGATGATGGCACAGCCCAAAGTGTTAACATCTTCATGTCTGAGCTTCTGCAATCCCATCTAATGTCTGAATTACAAAATTGGATTTGATCCACTTGGCAGGGAGGAAAAAAAGTTGAATCAGAGACTGAGAGCAGAAAAATGTTAACTAGTGACATCTACTTAAAAGCATGGGTATTATGCACCTAACGTTATCTTCAGAGCAATCTAAGGAAATCAACAAACTGGACATCACCCCCCCACACACACACCACTCCAGTCATCACAGGTCACAGGCCAGCAGCGTGGGACCCATGTGATTATACTCTCACTGGATGTCAGGGCAGGGTGTGCACTGGCCCCAGTGCCCTGTCCCAGAGTTCCTTCCACTAGATCAAGGTGTCTTCTTAGTGAAGTCAAATGCAAGGTCTCCAAAATGACAACCATGACAATAGGTGGTAATAATCCAAGCATCTGTGCTCAGCTCCATACTGAGAATTCAACTGCTTGAACTCCCTGATGCCTCCCAAGGAATCTCTGTAACGGATCACACCTTGTCTCTGCCTTTTACAGATGAGCAAACTGAGGCACCAAAAGGTCATGAAATTTACGATCATTAGTAAACTGTAGGCAGTGACTCTTGGTGCCAACATCCTAATCGATAGCAGACATCAGTCTCAGTCTGATTGCTGCTGCTATAACAGAATATTGCAGATGGAGTAACTTGAAAGGAAAAGAAATTTTATTTTCTCACAGTTCTGGAGGCTGGGAAGCCCCAGGTCAAGCAGCCAGCAGCTTTTCTAGCAGTATCCAAAAGGGTGCAACAGAGAGACAAAAGGGGGGCAAACATCTGTCCTTTTATAAGGAGTATGTTTCCACAACTTGAAATCCATTCCTGTGACAGCAGTGTTACCATATCCACTGTGCCTTCATGACCTCATCACCTCTCAGTAGACCCCTCCTGACATAATTGCCTTGGGGGTTCAGTTTCCAACAGGCACCTTTTGAGGATACCTTCAAATCAGTGATACCCCAGCTGGAGAGTTGGATAATCTTACTTATTCTGGAATTCTCCAGCACAAATTCCCAGGATGAGCCCTGGGAACTGAGCTGCATACCTGAGTCCCGAAAATTCTAGGCCAACATCCAGATGTGAATATCCACTTTGGCCTGAGAAGCAGACCGAGGAAGATGCTGCATCTGGATGAATAGAAAGAGGTTGTTCTTGGGCGGAGCTATTAGGAATTAGAGAGATGATTTTCAATTCATTTTGCTTCTCTAGGTGAGGACTTATGGGCTATGTACTTTAATTTTATTTTTAATGTTTATATGACAGAAGAGCTGAGATGCCTCACACACACACACACACACACACACACACACACACACACACCACATCTCCCCAAGATGGTGTTACTTTCTTCCATCGTTCTATTTTCTGAGGGAATCCTGAGCTGAGCTGTGTGCTTGTTACCCCTAACTTATTAATAGCACCTCTGTCTAACAGCAGGCTGCTGCTCCTCTAATTCAAACTCACAGAGAGCAAGGAACTCAGCACTCTTTCAGGTTGAATTAAGTAAATATAGAGACAGTATGCAGGAAGGATGGCCCATCTAGCTCAGGAATGGTGAGTGTCAAGTTTGTCACAAGGAGTAAAATCACACTGGCCTCCTGAAAAGGCAAGTAAGAGTGCTGAGCCACAACCTCACCTCTTTGTCTGTATGCTGGGGACACGAAGCCTCAGAGACTTTTTTCAGCAACTCTTCCTGTGATATGAGGTGGTCTAGAAAAATCTGCTCTCTGTGTTGTGCTGTGATGATTGTCACATCTGGGCTGCTACAGGAGCCACGAGGAAGCAGAGAGACGGTTTGAATTCCCACACACTGGGATTCTGCAGGCATTTCTTTGTTGATGAGGAAACTGCACTGACTTTTGGTGCCAACATCCTAAGCAATAGCAGACATCTGTGTTTGAAAGCAGGTCATGCATTCTGGCATGACTAAGAACATGAAGAGAATTAAAGTACTATGAGTTAGGAAAGGCCAGTCAGGAGATGGGAGGGACGCCTCACCACACCATCACTGTATTAAACTGCCCAGAACAGAAAGTTAAGGGAAGAACACAAAGTTTTTTTTTTATTATTATTAATGAGAATCCCCCCAAGTTATTCTTAAAGTAGTTTCTTTCAACTCCCATTTCCACTCAAACTGATTTCACTAAAATATTACCAATCTCTCATCCCATCTCATACCCAGCAGGTACCAGAATTCCATGAGCTTCCATTACTGGCTGCTGTAAGCCCCTGACAGAAGGGACAGGGAGGTTGGTGAATGTGCCTATACAGAGAATGACTTCAGGAAACAGCCAGATGGCACCACATGCCCCCATCTACCTGCCACGAAGAAAACCCCTCAGCCGCATGGCTTGCAACAGAGCCATGTGGTTCCTCCTGCACCACTTGGACCACAGGGGTCGACAGCCCCAAGTGACCCACCCAAAGGCCTTCTGAGCTTTCCAGAATCATATTCCTAATTACTAATAGCTTAGCCCCAAATTGGACACGGAGGTTCAATCTGGGATGGCTGCAGATGAGTTAGTGAGACAGTGTCTGGGATTGTCCACCCATTATCTCCTGCTCTGTTGGAGCCTGGTTCCAGGATTTATGACCAACCAGCACCAAGGGAGCCCTGGTTAAAACACAGACTCCCAATCCCCACCTCCCAGACCTGAGGAACTGGTCTGACATTTCATGACCCCCTCCCCCCCCCTCATGAGGAGGTAGGACAGGACCACAGGCAGGAGTCAGTGGAAGGACCCAACTGGGGCACAGGGAAAAGGCCTGGGGACACGAAGCAGGACAGCTGGGCTCTTGGGGAACAAACGAGGAATATTTTGTGGTTTTGCTTGGGAGTGGCCTGTCACTGTGGATACTTTCCATATTGGCCAGCATGGGGACAGAAAGATTTTTCTCCTCATAACTCTGTCCCTGTCACAGGCCAGTCACAAACCTATGCTGATCTATGAACAGGGCAGGCTGACCCACCCTTCCCTGACCTCACCTCAGAAGGCCCTGTCCAACCTTTCCACCCCTGCTTGGGCAGATAAAGTAAGAGAAGAGCCAAAATCATCCTCTAGGGCAAAACGTGTTCATAAAAGAGTTGCCCTGGTGCACAGTATTTGAAAGCCCTCCTCCTCATTGGCCCTGCTTTTCCCTTCTGGTCCTATGAGTAGCTGGGTTCTTGGCCTCTGGTTCCATGAAAAACCAAATTACAGCACAGGTAATGGCCCTGGTTGTGGTCACTTACATGAGCCTAGAGATCCAGAGGCCTCTCTGGCCAACCTCAGTTCTGCTTTCCTGGCTCCATGACAAAGTCCTCAGACACCCCACATGCATTCCAGGGGCCAGAAAAGGCCTCTGCCACATGAGGTCCCAAGGCAGGAGTAGTGCCCATTTACCCAATGTCCTCCACAGCAGGACTTCTTGTCCAAAGTTTTGCATGCAGTATTGATGGCAAGCCTGCAATATACGCAGTGTTCCATAGCTTAGAACAGTCAGTGGGTTTCAGAGAAATTCATAGTGCCTCTCCCAAATCAAGTGGCCAGCAAGTGAATTATTGGTGTTCCAGTATTCCAGTAAACTAGACTCTTTTCAAATACTGAGATATGGTAGATATGTCAAAATTGCTTTATAGCAACAAATATACAATTGGTTGTTATAAAATCTACTATTTTGTTGTTATAAAATAATGCTGATTTCTTTAAGAAAGGACTCTGAATCACTTTATGATTTTTATTCAAGATCAATGACTCAATTATCCAATCAAGAAAAAAAAAGCCCAGATCCTGTGTCCAAACTGCATGTATGAACAGGTCTCTGCCTGAGCTGCCAGAATAAATAAATATTACAGTATCAGCAAAAGTTTCTATTTCAAGAATAAATATTAGTCTGCATTTTTAAAGTTTCCAAACAAATTGAACAAAAACAACAGTATGAAATTGATGTAGCCACCTGCCTTGTCTTTATCATCTGCACCTGAAGAAAGCAAAGAGAGAAAAGATCAAACAACACACTCTCAGAAAAAGCAAAAAAAAAAAAAATATGTACTTAGCTCCTGTCTTAGATATGGCTGTCTATCAAAAGACCAGAGGTGGAGTGGCTTAAATAACAGACACCTATTTTCTCATAATTCTGGAGGGTGGAAGAAAAAAGGTCAAGGTGTGGGCAGGGTTGGCTTCCTCTGAGGCCCTCTCCATGGCTTGCAGGTGGCCCCATGGCCTTCCCTGTGCCGTGCCTGCTGGTTTCTCTTCCTCTTCTTCTAAGGACATCAGGCATATTGGATTAGTATCCCACCCTTCTGACCTTACTTAACCTCATCTACCTCTTTAAAGGCAATGTGTCCTACTGTGGTGACACTAGAGCTTAAGGCTCAAAATGTGAATTTGGGGGAAGATCACAATTCAGTCTATAAAGCACATTCCAAGAAAAAAAAGAGCATTCAAACACACTTCTTTACAATGATCAAATTTTAAATTAGCTGATAATTATTCCATCACCAATTCTTCTCTAATTAAAAAAGGTATTTTCAACAGATGGAAGAATTTGCCCCCTTACAATCTCTCTTTTTGGTCTTGGGGATTGAACCCAGGAGCACTTTACCACTAAGCCACATTCCCAGCCCTTTTTACTTTGTATTTTGAGACAGGGTCTCACAAAGTTCCTTAAGATCTCACGAATTTCTGAGGCTGGCTTCAAAGTTGTGATCCTCCTGCCTCATCCTCCTTAGTCACTGGGTTGACAGTAGTGTGACATCATGCCTGGATCCATATAAGGTCTTGAATGAATCAATGATGCAACAATGTATTTTAATATGGCACTTTGAAAAAGAGATCAAATTGGGCTGGGAATATAGTTCCATGATAAACACTTGTCTAGTACATGCAAGGCCCTGGGTTCAATCCCCAGTACACAAATGATAATAGTTAATAAATTAAATTGAACAAAAAAGAGATCAAATGACATTTTATAATTTTTCACTCTTATTTAAATTATTTTCACTTGGGGTCAATAGTTTTTTTATTACTATTTTATTTGTATTCATTTAATCAGCTGAGAATTTATATGGGAATGATAAAAATGTTTTACATTTATAGTTTTATAAATTTACATTTATTGGGCATTGCTGTATATGTCTGCAACGATTTGCATTTGCAAAATTATTATTCAATATAGCCGGTTTATTAATGAAATACGGAAAGTGTTGGGACACACCCTTCTGCTTCCCACTGCTGTCCTTAGAAGCTGGCCTCTCTTATCATGAGATCAAGTTTCCTGTCCCCCCAAAAAAGGACACTCACTTTCTCTGGCCTTGAGGGGCCTTCACCTGTGCCATTCCTGAACCTCCCTGAACAATCCCGTCCTCCCCTGCCTCCCTCATAGTAGCACTCAGCCCTCTGTTAACCTTAGACCCAAGAGAGCCACAGCCTCTTCTCATTCACCATGTGGGGTCTCAGGGAATGCTGTGAAGTGGCTGGGTGGCCCTTTTCTTCACCAGCCAAGACCTCATCTCTGGGTGGCAACTCCTTCTTCTCTAAACCTTTGGGTAGTGAGTCCTCAGGCCACCTGGACCCCTGGCAACTCCACCCTGTCCTTGCTCCCTCTCTTCTTGGTCTGCTCAACTTTTCAGGATCATGCTCTCGAGTTCCTTCCCTCTTTCCAGAAGAGTCATCAGCTTCTGTTCTCTGCAGGCTCTGGGGTTTGGGCCCACTGGGTCCTTCTATTTGGGTAGAGGTTGGTGCTCCTGGGGATACTCTTCAGCCTGCCTCATACCTCCTGGACAAACCCCTGCCTTCCCTGTTCCCAGTGAGGTGGATCACCGAGCTCCTGACCCTCAGCCCAGTGGGCCACCCTCTCTCAGTTTTTCCCAGAGTCAGGACATCAGGTGAACCAGCAGCCCCAGGACTCCTGAGCTCCTCCAGGCTTCAGTTTCCAGACAGCTCCTTGTTTTTTATGTAAGTGTGGCATATTTCATCCTCAGGGAAGGGGGCTTTACTAATCTTACCTTTTAAAGCACAGACTAATTAGGACAAAAGAGACAAGAAGGCATACCAAAGGAACTTTCAAGGTCCCAACAAAGTTGTATTATTTTTTTTACCTGGACCCATGTTCTGCAGGGTGTTCCATTTGTGAAAATTCAGAGAGCTGGATACCTATGATTTTTGCAGTTTTAGTATGTGCTTCTTCAATAGTGCACACAAAGTTCTACCCCAGGAAATCTACCCAATGGAAAAAAACGCTAAAGTCAATATAGAAAACAGAAAACAAAGTCACCTGTACCCCCCACTCTTCACCCCTCACCCCGATCCTGTGCATCTGTGTTTCTATGTAGATCTTTCCTACACCCTGCTTCCTCCCTTAAATATATAATTAACATTCCCCGTAAGTTACTCACTATACTTTTAAATTAAATGGCTTCATGTTTGACTTATGGTTAAATAAAATGCATGGGAAGCCATTCTTCACATGACTCTGTGTGGACCCCAGCAGACCAGACCCAGTGGAACTCTGGCTGAAATTCCATGAAAGCAACTTTCACTGAATTGTTATCAGACCTTGAGATCATAGGACAGCCAGTCCCCAAACAGGACATTCTTAGCCAACAGGATGAGGAAGCCCCCTCCGCTCTTACCATAAACCAAGCTCTTTCTACACTGTGCAGTTTCCTTGTTCCTGCTCAAGCTGCTCTGCCATGCCCACCAGAACACCCCTCTATTACTAAATGTGATGCCTCAGACTCATGAGTTGCTAGTAAAATCTCAGATCTTTAGACTAAATTTGTCAAAATGTTCTTTTTAAACCACCGTGTGGTACTATGCAACAGTTCTCAACACTGAAGAAGGCTATCCTCTGAGGCTGGTTTGAGAGGGTCTAAGGAGAAAGCCAGGCCCTTGGGACTGCTCCTCCCTCCCAGTACAGTCTCTGGGAACTAAATGGGGAGACTGATTAATCTGGGGAAGCACAGTCTTCTCAGTGAGAAAGGTCCCTTCTACCTAACACCCAGCCTGGAACAGAGATATCCAAATCTCACCTGCACGCCTACCATCAATTAAAAAGGCTCAATGCAGCTCACTCAATTATAGCTAGGACCTTAGGTCAGTTACATCAGCCCGCTTAGCCTCAGTTTGGGATAACAATACCTAATAACAGAGTTGTTAATATCAATTTATGTACCTAAAATGTTGGGGCATGATGCCCTCTTGATAATCAGAAGATATTAACTCCTATTTTATGTCATGTTTAGTTTGCTCAGTCAGGACATTGGAAGCCAGATCTCTTTCCTGCCAACTTTGAGAAAGTTACCTAATTTATCTTGGGTCTTAGTTTTCTCACAAGTGAAGTGATAATAAGTGACATTATTAGGTATATAATATTAATATTCTCAAAAATGGATTTTAAAAAGAAGAACTAAATGGAAGGTTCTAGATCCTAACATGATGCCTGGCTCATGGTTATGTTCTCAGTAAACCCTTTTTTGAATGGAAGAATGTTCTAGTCAGTTGTTGCATTGCTGTGGCCAAAGTACATGAGAAAAACCACTTGGAGAAGGGAAAGCTTATGTAGGGCTCCTGGCTTCAGAGGTCCAAGTCCATAAAGGGCTGACACCATTGCCCTGGGCCTGAGGTGAGGCATCACATCTTGGGGCAAGGGCACCTCAGAAGAAAGCTGCTCAACTCATGGAGGGGTGTGGGAAGCAAGGGAGAGAGAAAGGGGCCGTGGGGAAGAAGCACCCTTCCAAAAATACCCCCAGTGACCTCCAGTCACACCTAGAGTCACCACCCAATCATTGTGACTGGGATGCACTGACTAAGTCATAACTCTCAGAATCTGTCACTTCTGAATAATCCTGAACTAACAGAGCTTTGGTGGGACCTCATATCCAAACCATAAGACAGACAAAGAAAGAAGATGAGAAAATCATTGGAAGTCCCACCCCAGTGATGAGGGGTGAAGTCCCTACAGGAAGCGTGTTTTTCAGGCACTGGCAGCTCGAGGTCCCTAGGCTGAGAAGGTGTCCTGAGCTGTCTTTTCCAGGGGTCATTGCTGGCTCTCCAGAGCTCTGAACATCTTGGTGGCTCTCTGGTGTTTGAGTCCTGGAGGGTTTTCCCATCACCTGAGCTGGCACCCCTCACTAAGCACCAGGGAAGGAAGTCCAACCCACGCAGCCCGAGATCCTCTGAGGTAGACGTAACAGAAGCCACTCAGACCCCTACCCTCTGTGCTGCTTTAGGACCTTCACTCTGAGTTCCTCCAACATAAGTGGGCACATTCTCCTTGGTAAAGCCCAGCCAGAGATGGCAGCTGCTGGCTTAGAAAAGCTAATGCCTTCTTATTCTGTGGCAAGTTTATGTTAATATATATATATATATGTCAGACTCCGCATTCAAACCCTCCAGAATCCAGCCTCATCCATCTCTGTGGCCAGGCTGCCGTTGTACATGAACACTGCCTCCACCTGCTAGCCCAGCTCTGCTGCTCACCAGGTCACAGTCTGCTGGGTTCCCCTCCCCACACTGTCCTCCAGCTTCTCCACCTCACCCAACACCCCAACCCCAGGTTAAAATTCTACACATTCTCTACGAACTCTCTGCTCTAGGGAGATCTCACCTATCTCCACAGCAGTTGTGTGTCACGTTAGTTCTTTACCTTTGTATTAGTTCTTTGCATTTGTCACTTAAACCTAGTGTGACTTTTGGTGTCGATCCAAGATCTACATCATTGTGAGATTATAATATTCTTTAGGGCCAGGAGCACAAGCCTTGCCTGTATTTGCACAGTGTACATCCTCAAATATTTGCTGAACTTGGGACCACTTACCTAGATCCAGAAGCCAATCCACAGCATTATTTAAATGGTTCTTTCTAACAAATAGTCATTCAGCGATTGTTTTCTGCACTTTTATTCTGCTAATTTTTTTTACTGGTCTTGACAAAATTTCAAGATGATGTGAATGAGACAAAAATAGAGCTTGATTGAGAAGATTATTGCACAAATTCAGATGCAGGGAGCCTACAGGGAGCTGTGGTCCACAGGAAGGTCTAAGGGAGCTAGCAGGATACCTGTTCCTCCTCACTGCAGTATGTGCTCAGAGAAATATCATCCAAAGACAGGATGATATCAAGCTGGTTGAAGAGCTGAGCACTGCCTCAAGGTGGTCACCTGCCTGTAGTTCTCAACCCTGGCAGCCCATCAGAGTCACTGACAGGGCTTGAGAAGAAAATGCTTGTAGGGCCCATCCCAACTCAATGAACTCACAACCCTGGGGCTGGACTCACAAGTGGACTTTGTTATGCTCCCTGGGTGATCTAGCACACAGCGAACTTGTCAGTCAGTGAGTTTGTTAGCATGGGGGGGGTCTCAGCAGGGGCTGAAGCATTCAAGAGCCCATCTTCTTCCTGATTTATTTCCCTCTATCTTCCTCTTCCCCAGTTCATTCCAACCCTCCCTCAGAGAACTTAAACTCAAGGAGCACAAGGGAGGAGGACAGTCAACTGGAGATGAGCCCCACCACCACCATTATAGGGGATGTATGGCAATATCTGGAAATGCTCTTAATTGCCACTCCTAGTGAAGCAGAGTTACAGGAATCAGGAATGTGTAGAAAGCCAGGATGTTGCTAAATATCCAAGAAGGCACAGAACAATCCCCCCTCCTTACCATATCAAATGCCAACAGAAACATTGGCCTACAGCCAGGAGAGATGTGTTTCATGGCTGTGCCCATGGACTTCTTAATCGGGACACAGCTCAGGGTGGGAGGGGGCTCTGCACAAACTTTGGCTTCCTGTCCACTTGACCTTGCATGCTATGGCCACTGGAGCCCATCTGCAAAGAATTTGCTTATATTCCACATTGGTTAGTTAATCTGCTCTTATCAAAATAAGTCAGATATGAGGAAGGGCTAAAACCATGAGAAAACAGAATTCCTGAGAGACCAGGGATGGGACAAGAGAGAGTAAATGTTATTTGCAAAATCTATAAACTCAGCAGGTGTACTATAGTTGTGCAAGACTATTAACCCATAGAAAATTAATTCTAGTTTTCATTCAATAGTAGCAACTGACATTTAAAAAAAAAAACACTCAAGTAATTTTGAACAGCACCCTCCTGGCCAATGCCAATAGTTGACTATCTGGGGAAGGCACTGTCAATCACCACGCCTGTGAAGCAGAAAGACAGTAATTTCAGAGAGCTTGCAAATCATACAAACAGCAGCCTGTTTTCTGTTCTTTTTTTTTTTTTTCCATTTCAAAGCATTCAAGAATCAGCTCTATGGAAAGCACTCCTCTGGAAATTTGAAGATAGAAGGTTTACTAGTTCTCTTCAAATCAAAAGAGGGGAAATAAGGCAGGGGCCACAAAGCAGTGAGGTGTGTGCTTCCCTCACACCATGCCTAATGAATGGAATAGTCAGACGGATCAACCCAGCTGCAGAGGGAGAAGGAGCTGCACAGACTTGATTTGCAGGCAGTAAGTGATGGGTACCAGAGTTGAGAAAAGGATCCTGACTCTTCAATCAATAAAAGCACCTGTCTTTAGAGAGAATGGGGATGTGTGTTAATACCAGCTCATCTTGGGGCTCCCATGACTGGGCCTTTGCCTCTTAACCACCACAAACATCCAGTTTCCCTGGGAGCTCGGACATCAGTGGGGAAAAAATCAGGGTCCTGCTGCAGGGCAGGACCTGCCTGGTCCAAAGGTGTGAATGGGAGCAGGCAAAGATTTTATGAAGAGCACACTTTTGAGGTGTAACCTCTGGATTAGAAAGGGAACCATTTCCTATGAGGAGATGTTTAAAGACAAGTCAAAACTTCAGGCCCCACAGCAGAACGCATCTGAGGAAGGATGGTCAGTGAGAAAGGTCCAGTGCCTGGGTTCTGTCCCGTGTCCCTTTGCTTGATGTCAGTCTCCAGGGCTTCTCTTCTCACTCCATTTCCCAGGAGTCCTTCTGCTCTTGAGATCACAAGAGAAGGAGCAATTGAAGGTCATTTAATGATAGAATAGACATTATGCTCACCCTTACAGCCATCCAGGGGCACAGATCCATAGAAGCTGCTCTCAGCACTTCACTCTGTCCTGTCTCCTCTGCACTTACTCTGGGTATCTTGGAGGTGAGAAGAAACAGGAACCAGAATGCCTGGACTTTTGTTTTGTTTTGTTTCTATTTTACTTTTAATTTGAAAAATTAAAATTGTCTGTATTTATGGTGTATTTTGATATGGTTACCCATTGGTGAACAGCTAAATCAAATAAATGAATGAATATAGGCATTACCTCACATGCTTTTTTGTGTTCAAAACACAATCTAGTCTCTTAGCAATATTCAAGTATGCCATAGATTGTTTTTAGCTATAGTTACCATGTTGTGCTCTTGATCTCTTGAAACTTTTCTCCAGTCTTCCCGGAGTTTTATGTTCTTTGACCTCAAACTCCCCAAACCTTCTTCCCCCTGCTCAGCCACTGATAGCCACCATCCCATTCTCTAGCTCCAAGCTTGACATTTTTGGATTCTGGGTATAAATGAGACCATGCAGCATGCCTTTCTGTGCCTGGCTTATTTCAGTTAGCATAAAGTCCTCCAAGTTCATCCATGTTGACATGAATAACAGAATCTCCTTCCCTTTTAAACTAAGTAGTATTTTATTCTGTGTATGTGTGTGTGTCCGTGTGTGTGTGTGTGTGTGTGTGTGTATACACATTTCCTTATTCATTTGTTGATGGCCACTTAGGTTGATCCTTATCTCAACTATGGATAATGCTGCAATAAACATGGCAGAGTGTAGGGATACTTAACCCAAAACTCAGACTTAGCATTTCTCTTTCATGTCTGCCCCACTCACATCTTTGATAAAGAGGGCATATAACTAGACATGATACTGAGGAGAAGTTGTATCAGCCCACTATTAAGTCCAATGTGGGATAATAGCCACGCTCTTGAGATGGATTCTGGAATTTTCCTTCTACTCTGTAGACTTGGAACAGAATGGAAGCAGTCTGATCTTTAGGAACATCAAACCCAGGGTTAGGCACACTTTAATTCCATGGATGAATGGAAAAATAAATAAACAGATTGGCCAGTAGATATATGAAAAAATGGAGAAATAGCTCAATGAATAGACACAGATACATGATTCCACAAAGATTGGGAAAGTACATAGTTACATTGTTAGCAACAGAAGTGCTTCATTTTTTTTTTTTGGTGGAAGGCAATACAGAAGCAGAAGACCTCAAGGCATAGGCTTTATTTACATTTTCAGGAAAAATGAGATAAGGCAGACTCAGAATGTCAAGAATTGCAGGTTTTCTCTCAAATATGGAAGCTAGAGAGAAAAGAGGAGAGAAAAAGGGACCTCATGAAAATAGAAGAAAGTCCAGTAGAGTAGAGAAGGGGGCAAGGGGAGGGGAAGGGGAGGCATGGCGGAATGAAACAGAGCAGTATATGCTTCATGTGCATACAAACATACCACTATTATGTATAACTAAGGTACACCAATGACATTTTTAAAAGGATTAAACTTTTAGATAAGAGGGAGAAAAAGCAGAAGTCAAGGTACAAAGAATGATGTGTGGTCTGGGTGGCAAAGGATAGAGGATGGCAGGACACAAGGATTTGTGTAGGAAAGGACAATTCACAAGCCACTTCCATCACTGCTGGAGTAAGTTCTGTGTTTCTTTACCCCTCAAACACAGTACTGTCCAGGCGATGATGGTCTCTCGGACTTTACATTTCTTTTCCTATCTTTCATTTGGATCCTCTGCCACTCTGAGATCGGGCAGTGATGGCTCTTGCTAAGGAGTTGAACTTGGTCTTACAGGTGGGTGGAGTTCCTGAAGGATTTTGAAGCAGGGATGACTTGCTGAGAACTCTAGCCAGTCACTGAGTGATGACCAACACTGGCAGCAGCAAGATGCAATGACTCTGGAGAAAGAGGAACTTATCCAGGCCTGACTCACAATGCCCCCCTAGAGTGGTCTTCCCGAGGGAAATCCCACATAGCAGTTGGTCCTCAGTAAACAAGGAGCAGGGTGAAAAGCCTTCAAATTAATGCACAGAAACACAAGTCATACACAAAGTTTAAGACTTAAAGAAGGATCAGATGGTTAAAGCTTAAATGTTCTCTTCATTAGGGAGGAGGAAATGTCAGGGGCCAAGGTCCTAGAAAATTCTAGAAGGATAATAAATTATTAGAGAGAGAACAAATGAATCCAGGAGAGAAAAATCAGTGTGTGAATGATTCTCTTTGGAATTTGAATGAGCCCCAAAGTGACATTATCTTGTGCCAGTTCATCCAGGGGTGGCCAGGAGTCTTAGTCTTATTTTCTGTGGTAGACAGGAGATTTAGGAAAGGAATGAAAGCCAATTGTGTGTCCAGTCTTAAGACAGACAAGAAAATTCCTGGGAGAGGCCCTCCCTGACCTTGGAATGGAAGAAATACCAAGATTACAGGGACCTCGATTCTGAGGTATCTTAGGAGGCCTCTGAGCATGTCAGAGTGCCAGTCTTGGGGGTGTCATTTCTGAGCTCCAACACCACCACAAGGGCAGCCTTGTGTAGAGCACAGGATTGGAGGCCTGCAGCAGGCTCCAGTCCCAGCCCCGTCTGCTCATGGCTGTGCAACTATTAAGGAAAAATTTTCATAGGGGTAAGTCAGAGTGTAAAGGGACGCACAGTGGAGCTGACAGTAGGGGAAGGAGGTGGGGCTTAACTTCTAAATCAGTAAGTACAAGGGGACTTACAGGAAAGGGGGAAACAGGGTCAGTGGGTGAAAAATGACTAAGGAGGAACATCAAAGCTAAGGGATTGTACAGGACAGTTGCTGAAGGGCAGGTGGCTGGTAAGATGTTGAGGGTAGGGAATGGGGGATTTTATCAGATATCAAGGGTGGGGACTTTCATTTAACTGACCCAGTGGAAGTTTTAATTAAAATCTGACTCAGTGGACCAAGGACAGACACTGAGCGATTAAAGGCCAAGTTAAAGCTGGGTCAAGGGTAGGGTCTTTGTCATTTAAAAGAAATACTAGCTTGGATCTTGAATGTTAAAGACCCTGTGTTGAAGACTTGGTCCCCAGCCTGTGGCACTATAGGAGATACTGGAAACTTTAAGAGGTGGGACCTAATGGGAGGAAGTTGGGACATTGGGGACATGCTCTTAAAGGGAATATTTGACCCTGGCCCCTCCTCTTCTCTCATCTCTCTTTTCCCCAACACCCTGCCTTCCCTACTTCCATAAGGTAAACAGCCCTCCTCCATTACATGCTTCTATAATGACGTACTGTGCCACCCCAAAGCAACAGGGTCAAGCAGCCATGAACAAAATTTCTGAAACTTTGAGCCAGAATAAAACTTTCCTCCTTTTAAGTTTATTATCTCAGGTATTTTGTCACAGTAATGAAAAAATGACACAAAAGAAAATCAAAATGGAGTAGCAATGGTTCGGGGCACTTAAAATAGAGTCATAATGCATTTGTTAAATCTGGTCTAGGACAATGTCTGCAGCTGACCTTTGAGCTGTGTTGCAGACACACACATACACAGTGTGTATACAAAGATCTTCAAACTGGACCAAAGAGCAATTTTCTGAAACATTGTGTATTAACTTCTGCTGACCTTCTGTACAAGGAGCTTTTCCCCAGACCACACATAAACTGAGAGCACACACAATCCCTTTCTTAAAAGACAGCTTAATTCATACAATTATAGCTCCTGACTAACAAGTGACATAACCTCAGAACCCCCTTGAGGTTTAAAGCTGCAAATACAGCCAATGTTTTGTAAAATCTTGGAGGACCTTTTCAAAATTGCTTAAATCTGTGTTTTCCCAGACTGCAATCCTAATTAGACCCAAATGAATGTGATACTCTTTGCTGTTGACGAGACTGATCTTATTGTTGGTTGACAGTCATAACACACTTATCTTCTTTGAGTCTTCCCCACTAATCCATGGGAATAATACTTATTTTATAAGGACTGCTGCAAGGATTTACGAGAGAAAGTGCTCATGAAGTATGGGGCATTGTGGCCATGACCTATCAGTGTCTGGGGAGATTCTCTTCTTCCCTTTCTTGAAACAAAAATGTTTTCCTCAGGGTAGGTCCACTCCCAATCTCAGCTTATCCCACTCGAGAAATGCCCGTCATATGTCTTAGGTAACTGAGAACCAGACAAACATTTCTGCCTCTGCGAGAATCCTAGCTGAAGAACTGAAGCTGTCCTTGGCACACCTCAAAGGACACCTCAGACACTCTGTGCTGAGTCTGTAGCTGAAGATCATAAACAACCAGGTCTGCCTCAAAACTGGCACTCCAGGTTGCACATTCCCCTCAGTAAGAAAATCTAGGGCTGGGATGTGGCCGAGGAGCAGAGCTCTTGTCTGACATTCGCAAAGCTCTGGGTTCAACCCTCAGTACTGAAAAAACACATAACAAAAAGAGAACATGAAACCAATGTGAAAATCTGAAACTGGAAATTTCCAAAATCTGAAACTTTTTAAATGTCCACATGACACTGCAGAGGAAAATTTCATACCAGACCTCATGTTATGTGACAGTCAAAACATAGGTATACAAAAAATATTGTACAAAATTACATTCAGGCTATGTATGTCAGACATAAGTGAATCTGGTGCAACCTGTCCCCAGAATTCTCTGTATGTGTGTGCACATATTCCAAAATACCCCTCAAAATTCCAAATCCAATACACCAATATGTTTCTGGTTAGGAACACTCAGCCTGCAGGGCATCTCACTAGCACATATTTGGCACTATTTGGGGGAACTTCTTGGCTGGCAGGAGGTGCATGGCATCTGTTGCCTGGGCTATGATTGGGTCTGGGCCAGGATCAGGGAGGAAGCCCTAGCCCTAAGGCTGTATGAAGAATCAGGAGCTGAGGGCTCTTGGGCTCCTAAACCCAAGCATAACACTTGACCTCTGTCAGCCTTTGGGAATGGCAGCCAGCTCTGTGGGCTCTCTTCCATTCACAGACCCACTCTCCTCTTGGCATACCTGTTCTCAGCAATCCCTGCTGGGCTGGGCATTCAGTCTGGGAAGATGGAGATGTGATGTCAAGGGTGGGTTCCTCATGGGATTAAACGTCTCCCTTCTCAGAGAAGACTGGGGGAACTGAAGTCTTGGGCCATTGTATCTTGAGTTCTGAGTTTTTGTCATCAGGAATGCATTATGCCATACAATTTGGGACCTAAGGGATATCCAGGAAGGAAGGATTAATGTGTTTCTTGGAATGTTCATGTAGCAAGTGGCAAACCCATCATTAGCAGATGGGTGACTGTGCCTGATTCAAGTCACCCACAAAACAAGACCATGGGCTTTATTTTTACACTGCACACTCCTTAGAAATCACCAAAAAAGAAGCAGCGAAGGCTGAGTTGGCAATATTTACTTTCTCAACTTTTCAAGTCTGGGGAAGTGTTTTTAAATAGGGAGGAAAAACCTACAGATCACTCCTTCCACTCTGCTAGAAACCTCGGGGAAGCTAAGTGGAGCATATCTGTCAAGACCCAAGGACAGAACTCCAAAATCATCTGTCTGGAATATGTGACAAAAATCCCCCAAATGACTGGAATGTCTTTCCACATTTGTCTCACTTCACCTGCAATGCAACAGCTCTTCCCCACACACCAGCCAGCGCAAACATGAATCATGACATCCACTAAGGGCTCCTCGTACTGCTCTTGTTTAACTAACATCTGTCCCCTTCTGTAGGTGCTCTGATTTACCTATGCTGAGAGCATGTCTTTGAGCAGCCCCAAGGGACTGGTCTGTGTCCCTCCTTTTCCAACAGCTTCCTTGGTTGAAGGCTTGCTTTCTGATGCAAGGACCATGTCAGCCATAGCTCTTCCATTTTCAATTAAAACAAAACAAAGTCTGACTCAGACTGATTTTCCTCCTCATCCTGCACTTCTTCATTATTCCCATGAAAGGGTGTCTTTTCCAGTTCAAACAGAAAAAGGAAGTGAGGGTTAAAGGCAGTTCTCAATAAGCAGACCCCAACTCTGGGGCACAGGAGCACCAGGCACCCAGAATGTGCCTGAGGGATGGAAGGCGGGGTGGAGTCTGACCCCCTAATGGCCATGAGCCCTGCCTGTGCTTCTCAGACCCTGGGGCGTGGCACTCCTGTGGCCATGCACTCCCTGCCCCCTCCCTCGCCAATTCTTTCCTTCATCCTCCATGAAACATTTATGGAGCAACTGCTTTGAGTAAGAGAGGCACTTTGACACCCTGCATATCTGGGTCTCTAGCTTGAGAGATAAGACAAGCATCCATGAAATATTTAATAATGATACCAAGGCCAGAACCAGCAATTCAGAAAAAAAAAATAGGAGTTGTAGGAGTGGGGAAGAGCCGTGAGGGATGATATGGTCAGGAGAGGTTTCTAGAAGATGTCAGGTGTCGGGAGGAATCCCCAGCAGGGAAAGGATGTCCCAAGAGAGATGTCAGAACCGACCAAGGTGGGGGAGAGAAGATGGGGCTTTGAGAATTGCAGAGAAGAATAGATTGAGCTGAACACAAGCCAGGGAGAAATACATTGAGACAGAACAGAAAGAAGAATGTGATAGAAATGGACCAACCCCTGGAAGGGCTCTGACTCCACCAGGCCCACCCCTGAATCCATCCCAGGGTGTGCCACCCAAAAGCTTTGATTGCCTCCTTGAAGTGGCACCCCTTTCTCCACAGATAAGTTTTAACTGGGCTTCTCCAGAGATCTTCACCATGGCTGGTTTTAGGACTGTGAGCAAAAGAGTCTCTGAAAAAGAGTTCAGTGTAGATAAACTTCCTATTTTTGTGTCCCCCTGTTTTACTTGGACACTGACAGGGAAGATACCAGCACTCTAGGTCCTGGACACCCCCTTACTAGTTTTTCACAAACATATCCAGTATAGTACTTTGAAGAAATATGCAAACAAGTCCTCTGGCCTTGAGCTGGGCTTCACAGAGATGTCTACATTTCTAAGATAAGTTACCAACTGGACTCTATGATAACAACTGGCAGGGGGAGGAAAGAAAGGGGAGAAGAAGCTCTCCCCTTCTCAGGTGTTGTCCTTGAAGGGTTAACTTGCCCAGAACAGTGAAAGAAAAAGCTGCTTTTATGTGAACTTCTGCAGACTGTGAACTTCTGAGCCTCTCCCCTTACACACTGGGTATAAAACTCTGAAACTACCTGAACTCGAGGTTCAGGGGATTGATTGATTACAGCAAAAGTTGTGCCCTCTGAACCCAGCTACAACCAAATAAAACTGTTTCCTGCTGTCTTTGGTGTCTTGTCTTGTCTGTTCCTACAACATCCTTTCCCTGTAAAACCTGGAAAGAAGGAGAGGAGATTTGCTTAGCACTTTGTCCATGGACGGGAATAAGCTAATATACTCAAACTACTCTTATTCTGATCAAAACACAGTTAAGGGACTGGTAATGGAGCTGAGTGGTACAGTGCTTTGCTGGCCTGCCCAGAGCCCAAGGTTCCATCCTCATCACAGCGTTGTGGAAAAAATAAGTTATCCCAATGGTATCGATTTGCTCCAATCATGCAGATGTCAGAAAGGTTGAAAGGCTCCCTCTGGTAAATGGTGCTGTGTAAACTAAGTAGTCATTTTAAAAACAAATCTTGTTCCCTCCCATCATAGACAATAATTAATTCCAGGTGAGTTTATACCTAGGAGATGGCATAAGAGAATATTCACCTGACCTTAGACTTGGCAAAAAAAAAATCATAAAATATCCGTAAAGGACCAAAAGGGAATTGACTACAAAGAAAAGTTTTGATAAACTAGATTAAAATCAAAAAGCTTTGTTCACTTGAAAGCACTGTTAAGGGAGTGAATGGGAACCCAGAGAGAGGGAGGATCTTTTCGATGCACACATGTGCATCCCAGTCAACTCCGCAGGTGTAACACAATCCCACACATCAGGAGGTTTATACACAATAGAAATCTATTTCCCTCAATTCTAAAAGCTGGGGATCCAAGATGTAGGTGGCTGAAGTTTCTAATCTGGTGAGGACCCAGTAATGGGACAGCAAATTGCCTTCTCACTGTAACCTCCTATGGCAAAGAGCAGAGAGAGAGCTCTTGGGGTGTCCTTGACAAAGGCCCTAATTTCAGATCCACCTTCATGACTTATTTTATCACATGGGAGGCTAGGACTTAAAAAATCTACATCTGGAAGGGACACATTCCATACACTGTAATCTGATGAAGGGGTTGTATCTAGAATATGCAAAGAATTCTTCAAATCAATAAGAACAAGACAAGTAACCAACAGAATAATATGTGACTGGGCATATCATTTAGGGAATAACTAAGTGGCTAATAGACCCACAAGGTGTCATCCAAACTCATCGGTGATCAGGGAAATGCAAATGGAAACTACAGTGAAATACTATTCTACACCTAGAATGGCTAAAATGGAGAATTCTGATAATATCATGCTCTAGCAAGCATGTGGAGCAAGTGGAACTCTCCAACAATACGCTTATCCAAACAATTTCAAGAGCTATTTGGCAGGATCTTCTACAGTTGACCACACACAAACATGACCCAGCAGTTTTACTTCAGTTTGATTCATAAAAGCCCAAAACAGGAAAAAATGAAATTGCTACAGGAGAAAAAAAAATCGTAGTATATTTATACCATGGAATGGGAATCACCAAAAACAAACTACTATATACAATATTTTGGAAAAGAAATATTCACATAATGATAATTTACATTGTAGCAAAAACTTGAATCCTGAAAACAATCTACATACTCTTGTTTTTAAACAGCAGTGTTTACATACATTGTGGTACATCCCTTCAACAGAAAACCAAACAAGACTTTTGGAAAATGAGATAAAAGTGGATGTGCTGATCAAGTAACCAAAAAGTTCAAGTGTGCCAAAGCAGACACAGCATTTTCCACATGTGTTAAAAGTATGGGCCACGTGTGGGACACAGTCCAGAGGGACACGGAGGAAACAGGTAACTGGTTGACTCCAGGGAAACATCTGGATCTGGAAGAGGGTGACCAGCACTCTGCTCTGTGTAGGGCTGGGGGCTCCGGTGACACCAGGTGTTTGCAAATTGCAAAGACCCTGTGCTCACCATGGCCAGCTCCTGCTAGATCCTGCCACACAGGTTTCACCACGGAGTTCCTTGGTATGCTCCAACTCCTCCTCCAACTGACATTTAGTGGACTCTGGACCAGAAAGTTTTGGAATTCAGAGACTGAATTCTGTTGCTGAATATAATTTCTGTGCTTGGGAAACCACCCTATACAGATCCATAAATCAACATACACAGTTCAAACTTGGGCCAGTGTACATGATGGGGGCAAATGTGAGTTTTAATGAGGCTGTTTTTTAACATCAACTAAAATCACCTCTGTGTTCAAACTGAGATCTCCTTGGTTTATTATCATTTTTACTAAACATTCTTGAAAAATAGTGTCAATTTTTAAGTGTGCATGAATTGTGCTATTGTACTTTCCTGCAACGACTCTTAATTTGATGGTGTGACCATTTTGAGGAGGACTTAAAACTGTCCAGTTGGTGGCACTAACTGTAACTGATCTTTTGCCCTAATGTAAAATTATCCAGAGATGGAATACCTGCACAGTTCATTCAAAACATGTTCTCAGGGGCAGTGAGGCAGGTGTGTAAACACCCCAGGAGTTCCCAATTTCATTTGCAAAATATTGCTTTCAAAGCACCAGTTTTTGACTTGTGCTTTTAAAAAAAATGGAATCTAGGAAAAAGAGAAGCTTAAAAAGTTAGACTTTCTACCAATGGGTTTTTATTATTTCTGGGAGATTAATTTCTCTCCCTCTCCTCTCCCTCCCCCCCCCCACCCCCCCGCTCTTCTCTCCTGGGAATTTAAGCAATTGGAAATTTCTCCCTATCGAGCAAGCATGTGTGACTCTCTGGAGCGTCTCCTTCCAGAACGGCTTGGTTCTTGTGTAGCACAGAAACTAGGAGGTGTACATAAAAGGCGATCAGAAGAAAAATTTGCAAAAAAAAAATTCACTCCACCAATAATTCTCTTCTGATATTCTCCATGAGGACTGGAAAGTGCATTTGGCAATGTCTGTGTGAGAGTTTTCATTTCAGCTCAGTTTTAAAACTGTCAGCACATCACACAGTGAACAAAGCTCCTTCTGTAGCCTTTCATCATCCAAGTCTTTACTGTTCTTGCCTCCAGCCCACAACAAGCAAGACTCACCCTATATCTCTAAACAGGGACACATAAAATAATCTGTTTGTTCAGATACCCATCTCTGACTGCAGACAAGGTTGAATGAGATCATGAAGGAAGGAGGTGAGACAACCACCACAACCCCATGTCCTGGCCTTGTGAGGTCAGTGCACCCAACACACCGGCACTTCCTCCCTACATTTCTGACAAAGACTGTGCTTTTCCAATAGTTTCCAAAACTAGAAGTTCACACAAAACAAGAGGACCCTTCTGGTCCAATGTGGCTGGACTCTGCTACCGGGTTTTCTCAATGCCCCTGGTTGCTCTTGGCGGTCCCCACTGTCCTCACCACCACATCCATGCATACAGTTTTCTCTCTACAATGGACTTGAGGAAAATGTAGCGCTTCCAAGGCAGATTTTTTAACATCCCATCATCCCCTGAAGTGTTTCCTTCCCTGTTCCCAGAACTCAGGTCTTTGTTTGGCCAAGTTTGCCTAATGATAATTAAACCATGTTTATCTTTTATTAAGTTCTTATTATGTGCTGCTTTCCCTGCTAGAGCACTCTCTCTTTCCTTCCTAACACCCAGCATGAGAGGCCTAATTATCTCCCGTTTTGCATCTGAGAAAACTGAGATTCATGCGATTAAATTGGCCCAAAGTAAGAGAGGCTCCAATGGAAGGGCCGGGATGCACTTTCTCCTGAAACAGGGAGCCTTTGATCCTTCATCAGGGAAGTCATGATGCAGAATGTCTTTTATGGAAGGGTTTTCAGGGTTTCAACCACCAATTGATTTTTTGATTTTCACAGAATTGTTATAAGTTTGCTTCTGAATCTACACTGAACCTCACACAAAGTATAAAAGTATAGCCAAATTTAAATTAGAGAGCAAAGAAGAAAGTGGGGGGGTGACTATAGAAGAATTGATACTTTAAACCCCTGAGAATTCCATGCCCAAGGTGTCTACTCATCTTACCCTAAAATAGATGGCTGATTCTGTTTTTATTCCTCCAAATTAACTGCATACAGGAAAGTCACACCATTGTAGGTTTTCCCATCTCTGTAGCAAAGATGTCAAAATTATCCCAGGACCCACTGTGTGTGGTTGCTCAGCCTGGGGCCACAGGACAACAGCCAAGGAGAGTTAAGTCAGCCCATGGCCAGCCTGCCCACCTTCTCTCCACCCATGTGGTGGAAGTCTCCAGAGAAGACTTGGGAAAGATGATTTGATAAAACTGCCTTCATACCCTCTTCCTTTGCCTGGAACATCTGGATGAGGCTGCATTTCCCAAAAGGAGACTTGAGCTTGGAGCAAGGGTTTGGGCACAAGTGGTTCCTTCAGGAAGGTGGGTGGGGTGAGCAAAGGGGCACTCCCAGGTGAATCTCAGGCTCCGCTTGTCCCTGGGCTCTGGGTGGACCTTACGTGCCGGGGCTTATCACAGCTTTGAGCAAAGGAGACCTGCCCAGGTGTTAGTGACAATGCTTTGGTTACTGGTAACCTAATTACAGAATCTCCCCTCTTAGGCTCTTTCTGTACCTGGAACACCCTTCTGAGAGCAGCAGTTGCCATTATCACTTTAATGACTCTTCTTCCAAGAGCCAGCCAAGCTCCCTGCTTGCAAGTTGAATCCCAGGGAACAAATATGAATCTCTACTTCTCGGAGACCCTAATTATCCCTAGGGAGGCAATAGGAGAAGGGAGCCCACTAACTGTGAATTATTAATGTAACACTAAATGACTCCCCACCACAGCAAAGTGTTGCCAAGTGGTTCTTCTGGAAATGCAGAAGAGAATCATGTGAAAAATTCCTAGAAATCCTGATTTCAAATAACACACAGCATTTGGAAAAACAGCACATCATCCATCAAGAGCCTTGTGAAGAGGGCTTTCCTTATTGTCAAGATAATTAGCTAGTGGCCATATCTGTTGTGGGTGCACTCTGTGGATGATGGGATTTACTGAAGAACAAAAACACCAAAGATTAAATCTCCCTCTCACCCCACAGGTGGGGCACATGTCTCTGATGTTTAAAGTCGAAACACATTTAACAACTAATGCTGGCCTTTGAAGAAGTTCTCTTTTCAACTTTATCAGGCAAGTCCACAGACATGTTTTAAAAGGCACATAGACCAAAAGAAACAAAGGGGAAGAGAAAAGGAACAGGAGATCAATCCCACTGCTGTGAGAGAATCTAGGACAATTTTACAGATTCACCCCCAAAGGAAATCCACAGAAGTACAAAATTTGAGAGACATTGATTAAAAGAAAAACCATACCAAGTATCAAAATAAGTTAAAATGCTATATATTTACAGTTCAATAAATGGAACATATCCCAGGTCTTTTCCAAAATCAATTTCTGTGGCATCTCAAAGAAGCTACTGTGGAATTCCAGTAATGCTTTAGAAAAACATCTTATACAACCATGCTCCTAAGGAAAGAAGCATGGCCTGGAGGCCAAAATCCCCACTTTGCTCTCCAAGACTCCAATCAATTTTACTTGAACAAGCTATTTCATTCAGTTCACTCTGATGGACCTTCACCCAATCATTAGAAACTTTGTGGTCTAGGATACAGGTTTTAATTGTCTTCATAATGTACTTGGAGAGACACCAGGGAAATTGTGCATAAAAGGTCTCTTGTGCGGGGTGCTGATAAAATAAAGATTTTAAGCAGCATGCACCTTGGGAATCTCCACCTCCAATGGCTACCTTCTGTCTCCTCTTTTCTGTGAGACCATGTTTCTCACTGTTTCCTTTTCTGTCAATATTTATGTAGATGTCAAATAACCCCTTCCCTCTCTGTAAGTGTTGCTTTTCTTCAGGGCTCTAATGTAAAAACAAAGGTTCAGTCAGAACTCGTATTTTTTATCTTATCTCTATTTGCAGGACTTGGGTGCAAACTTTATGGGAGTGTCAAAGAGCTCAGTAATCAAGACAAATGATGTCTCAAAGCAAGGTTTTGCAAACTCAAAATGAATGTGAACAAAAGAACTCAGGATGAATAAAATATCAAAATTTTAATATCTTATCACTGATAGTGGCTCTGCAGTGGTCATACATCCTCATTAGTACTTCCCCGAACATGATAGGTTTATGTCTCTGGCTCCCTCATGGGCGTGGTGGGGCCAGGGAACTAGTTCTGATCACTACAGTCCAAAGAGCCATAGGTGTCCTCTCTGGGCAGGAGCATGCGTTTGCCAGTTCAAGACCTTCCTGAGAGCTTGTCTTCTCTTATCTCCCAGCAACTGCCAAACAACTAGACCAGCAACACTGCCCTGGGAGGCCCCAGAAAGATTCGGTTGAGCAGACCCTCCCCGCACCCCCCCCCAAAAAAAAAGGACACGTAGAATGAGCAAGGAATAAACTTTTCTTATTTGAAGGCACTAAGTTTCTGAAGATGCTTGTTACCACATCTGATGGAGGCTCTCATGACCCATACAGACTACAAACACGTTCGCACTAGGCAAGTGCTCCATTCTTCAGCTGAGAGAAACCAAGTTGTGGCTACCAACCAGTGCAGTCTTGCCTTATTTCCTAAAACAAAACTGCTTCTTCTACCCTTCCCTGCTCTCCTGCAGTTTTCAGTCTTAAGACTGAGGGCTTTGTAGATAGACAAATGTAAATTTGAAAACCCCATTTCACCTCTTACAAGCACCCTCGATTTAAGGCATCTCATGAGCAAAACTCTGAGTTGCCAGATCTATAAAATAAGATAGACCTCCCACGCAGAGTTGCTAGAGAATTAAATGAGATAATACATGAAAACACCTGGAACACAGGTGATAATGCACTTTAATCCAGTTGTGCACCTGACACGCTCATTAAAAAGCAAATAACTGCATCACTCCCAACCCAACTCAGCAGGCCCATGGCCCAAGTCTGCATTTTCACAGCACTCCCTGGTGGTTTTTCAACAGAACCACCTTAATAAACCCTGGGTTCCTATGTGTGAATTTATTTTCTTTGCTTAGAAACACTGGGATAAGGTTACTCTCAAGACAGTTTGCAACAACCCAGAAAAGCAAAGAAAAAATCTAGGTATATTTGAAAAGAAAGTGTTCCTTATCAGTCTTAACACATTCAGAGTGAAGAGGGTTTTCAACTGTGGCTAGAATGTTTGAGTCCCCCTAAAATTCATATGGAGTATTGAGAACTGATCAGAGGCCTTCATGAATGGGGTCAGTCTCCTTATAAAAGAGGTCTGAGACCCCTGGGTCCTTCCATGTGAGACATGTGGGACAGACACAGTAAGAAGCACCATCTATAAACCAGGAAGCAACCCTTGCCAGACTCCAAATTCACCAGTTCATCTTGGACCTCCCAGCCTCCAGAGGTGTGAGAGGACAGTTTCCATTTTTATAAGCCATCCGGTCTCTGGTACTTTGTTATAGTAGATTGAACTGACTGAGTCATTTAGAGATCATGGGGAATAAGCAAAGTTTATGGTTTTGTTGGGTAGAAAAATCTTACTTGCTTCATCCTCATACAGGCAAAGACATCCACAGGCTGAAGGTGAAAGGATGGGAAAAAAATTATCACTCATATGAATTGAGTAAACAAGCAAGGGTTTCCATTCTCATCTCAGATAAAGTAGACTTCAAACCAAAGTTAATCAGTGAGACAAAGAAGAACATTTCATACTTCTTAAGGGAAATATATATAAACATGACATAACAATTATAAATATTTATGCCCAAGGACCATCTATGTACATCAAACAAATCTTTCTCAATTTTGAGAGTCAAATAGACCACAATACAATAATGCTGGGTGACTTTAACATACCTCTCTCACTACTGGCCAGATTTTTCCAAACAAAAACTAAATAAGGAAACTAGAACTAAACTAAATAATACAATCAATAATTTAGACTTAACAGACATAAATGGAATATTTCATCCATCAATGAACAAATACACTTTCTTCTCAGCAGCACATGGCTCCTTCTCTAAAATAGACCTCATCTTATGCCACAAAGCAACTCTTAGTAAATACAAAAATAACAGAGATAATATCCTACATTCTATCAGACCACAATGGAATGAAATTGGAAATCAATGATAAAATAAAAAATAGAAGCTACTGTAACAAATTGAGACTAAATGACACACAATTGAATGATGAATGGATAGTCAAGGATTAAATAAAAATATTCTTAAAGGTAAATGAGAACACTGATACAACATATCAAAATCTCTGCGACACTATGAAGGCAGTACTAAGAGGAAAGTTTATTGCATTGAGTGCATTCATTAAAAGAATAAAAAGTCAAAATAAATGATCTAACACTACATATCAAAGCCCTAGAAAAAGAAGAACAAATCAACACCAAAAGCAGTAGGAGACAGGAAATAATTAAAATCAGAGCTGAAATTAATTCAATTGAAACAAAAGAAACAATTGGAAAAATTGACAAAACAAAAAGTTGATTCTTTGAAAAAAAATAAATAAAATACATAAACCCCTGGCCATCCTAACAAAGAGAAAACTCAAATTACTAAAATACAAGATGAAGAAGGAAATATCACAATGGAGATTCTGAAATACAGAAGATAATTAGAAACTATTTTGAAAGTTTATATTTTAATAAAATAGAAAATATCAAAGACGTCAACAAATTTCTAGACACATATGACCTACCCAAACTGAATGATGAGGTCATACATGATTTAAACAGATCAATTTCAAGTAATGAAATAGAAAACACCATCAAACACCTACCAACCAAGAAAACTCTCAGCCAAGTTCTACAAGACTTTCAAAGAAGAATTAACTCCAATACTCTTCAAAGTATTCCATGGAATAGAAAAGAAGGGAACCCTTCCAAACTCATTCTACGAGGCTAATATCACCCTGATACCAAAACCAGATAAAGACACATCAAGGAAGGAAAACTTCAGACCAATATCCCTGATGAACATAGATGAAAAAAATTCTAAACAAAATTCTGGCAAATTGCATACAAAAACATATTTAAAAGATAGTGCACCATGATCAAGTGGGATTCATCCCAGGGATGCAGGGTTTGTTCAACATACAGAAGTCAATAAACATAATTCATCATATTAATAGACTTAAAAACAAGAGTCAGATGATCATCTCAATAGATGCAGAAAAAGTATTTGACAAAATACACATTTTTATGTTCAAAACATAGAAAACATAGGGATAGTAGAAACATACCTTAATATTGGAAAAGCTATATATGCTAAACCCAAGGCCAACATAATTCTAAATAGAGAAAATTGAAAACATTCCCTCTAAAAATTGAAACAAGACAAGGATGTCCTCTTTCAGCACTTCTATTCAATATCATCCTTCAAACTCTAACCAGAGAAATTAGACAAAATGAAGAAATTAAAGGGATGCAAATAAGTAAAGAAGAACTCAAACTATCACTATTTGCTGATGACATGATTCTATATCTAGAAGATCCAAAAAATTCCACCAGAAAACTTCTGGAATTAATAAATAAATTTAGCAAAGTAGCAGGATATAAAATCAACACCCAAAAATCAAACACATTCCTATACATCAGCAATGAATCCACTGAAAGAGACATTAGGAAAACTACTCCATTCACAGTAGCCTCAAAAAACAAACAAACAAACAAACAACAACAACAACAACAAAACACCCTGGGAATCAATCCAACAAAAGAGATGAAAGACCTTTACAATGAAAACTACAGAACCCTAAAGAAAGAAATTGAAGAAAACCTCAGAAGATGGAAAGATCTCCCATGCCCCTGGACAGGCAGAATTAATATTGTCAAAATGGCCATACTACCAAAAGCATTATACAGATTTAATGCAATTCCTATTAAAATCTCAATGACATTCTTCATAGAAAGAGAAAAAACAATTATGAAATTTATTTAGAAAAATAAGACCCAAAATAGCTAAAGAAATCCTAAGCAAGAAAAGCAAAGCAGGAGTCATCACAATACCAGATCTTAAACTATACTACAGAGCTATAGTAATAAAAATGGCATGGTATTGGCTCTAAAATAGACTTGTAGACCAATGATACAGAATAGAGGACACAGAGACAAACCTACATAAATACAGTTATCTCATACTAGACAAAGGTGCCAAAAACACTCACTGGAGAAAAGATAGTCTATTCAACAAAAGGTGCTGGCAAAACTGGAAATCCATATGTAGCAAAATGAAAGTAAACCTCTATCACCCTGCACAAAAATCAACTCAAAGTGGATTAAAGACTTAGGCACTAGAACAGAGACCCTGTGCCTAATAGAAGAAAAAAAATAGGCCCAAATCTTCACCACATCAGCCTAGGATCT